>NW_027076131.1:0-16000 GCF_963932015.1 Anas acuta
GCTCCCCTGGGGAGTTCACTTGTACTCAAAGCCTTCCTTTGGGGGCACTTTTGGATGGACGAAAAGGGCTCGCAACGCATTTCCTGGGGCCTGAATTTTCATTCGTCTTCGATGCCGGCTAGGGCTATGTTTAGGGATGCTCGGAAAAGCGAACCCGGAGGGTCCAGTTGCATGTGGGGCTGCATAAAGGCTCCCCTGGGGAGTTCACTTGTACCCAAGGCCTTCCTTTGGGGGCACTTTTGGATGGGCGAAAAGGGCTTGCAACGCGTTTCCTGGGGCCTGATTTTTCAGTCGTCTTCGAAGCCGTCTAGGGCTATGTTTAGGGATGCTCGGAAACAGCGAACCCGGAGGGTCCAGTTGCATGTGGGGCTGCGTAAAGGCTCCCCTGGGGAGTTCACTTGTACCCATAGTCTTCCTTTGGGGGCAGTTTTGGATGGGCGAAAAGGGCTTGCAACGCGTTTCCTGGGGCCTGATTTTTCACTCGTCTCGAAGACGGCTAGGGCTACGTTTAAGTTTGCTCAGGAACAGCGAACCCGGAGGGTCCAGTTGCATGTGGGGCTGCGTAAAGGCTCCCCTGGGGAGTTCTCTTGTACCCAAAGCCTTCCTTTGGTGACACTTTTGGATGGTCCAAAGGGGCTTGAAACGCGTTTTCTGGGGCCCGGGTTTTCAGTCTTCTCCCATGCCGGCTAGTGATATATTTAGGATTGCTCGGAAAAATCGAACCCGGAGGGTCCAGTTGCATGTGGGGCTGCGTAAAGGCTCCCCTGGGGAGTTCACTTGTACCCAAAGCCTTCCTTTGGGGGCAGTTTCGGTTGGACGAAAAGGCCTCGCAACGCATTTCCTGGGGCCTGATTTTTCACTCGTCTCCGATGACGGCTAGGGCTATGTTTAGGGATGCTCGGAAACAGCGAACCCGGAGGGTCCAGTTGCATGTGGGGCTGCGTAAAGGCTCCCCTGGGGAGTTCACTTGTACCCAAAGCCTTCCTTTGCGGGCACTTTTGGATGCGTGAAAAGGACTCGTAACGCATTTCCTGGGGCCTGATTTTTCACTCGTCTTCGATGCCGGCTAGGGCCATGTTTAAGAATGCTCGGAAACAGCGAACCCGGAGGGTCAAGTTGCATGTGGGGCTGCGTAAAGGCTCCCCTGGGGAGTTCACTTGTACCCAAAGCCTTCCTTTGGTGACACTTTTGGATGGTCCAAAGGGGCTTGCAACGCGTTTTCTGTGGCTCGGGTTTTCAGTCTTCTCCCATGCCGGCTAGGGATCTATTTAGGGTTGCTCGGAAAAATCGAACCCGAAGGGTCCAGTTGCATGTGGGGCTGCGTAAAGGCTCCCCTGGGGAGTTCTCTTGTACCCAAAGCCTTCCTTTGGGGGCACTTTTGGATGGGCGAAAAGGGCTCGCAACGCATATCCTGGGGCCTGATTTTTCACTTGTCTTCGATGCCGGCTAGGGCTATGTTTAGGGATGCTCGGAAACAGCGAACCCAGAGGGTCCAGTTGCATGTGGGGCTGCGTAAAGGCTCCCCTGGGGAGTTCTCTTGTACCCAAAGCCTTCCTTTGGGGGCACTTTTGGATGGGCGAAAAGGGCTCGTAACGCATTTCCTGGGGCCTGATTTTTCATTCGTCTTCGATGCCGGCTAGGGTTATGTTGAGGGATGCTCGGAAACAGCGAACCCAGAGGGTCCAGTTGCATGTGGGGCTGCGTAAAGGCTCCCCTGGGGAGTTCACTTGTATCCAAAGCCTTCCTTTGGGGGCACTTTTAGATGATCCAAAGGGGCTCGCAACTCATTTCCGTGGGCCTGATTTTTCACTCGTCTCCGATGACGGCAAGGGCTACGTTTAGGTTTGCTCATGAACAGCGAACCCGGAGGGTCCAGTTGCATGTGAGGCTGCGTTAAGGCAACCCTGGGGAGTTCACTTGTACCCAAAGCCTTCCTTTGGGGGCACATTTGGATGGGCGAAAAGGCCTCGGAACTCATTTCCTGGGGCCTGATTTTTCACTCATCTCCGATGACGGCTAGGGCTACGGATAGGTTTGCTCAGGAACAGCGAACCCGGAGGGTCCAGTTGCATGTGGGGCTGCGTAAAGGCTCCCCTGGGGAGTTCACTTGTATCCAAAGCCTTCCTTTGGGGGCACTTTTGGATGGTCCAAAGGGGCTTGCAACGCATTTCCTGGGGCCTGATTTTTCAGTCGTCTCCGATGACGGCTATGGATATATTTAGGTTTGCTCATGAACAGCGTACCCGGAGGGTCCAGTTGCATGTGGGGCTGCGTAAAGGCTCCCCTGGGGCGTTATCTTGTACCCAAAGCCTTCCTTTGGGAGCACTTTTGGATGGGTGAAACGGCCTCGGAACGCGTTTCCTAGGGCCTGATTTTTCAGTCGTCTTCGAAGCCGTCTAGGGCTATGTTTAGGGATGCTCGGAAACAGCGAACCCGGAGGGTCCAGTTGCATGTGGGGCTGCGTAAAGGCTCCCCTGGGGAGTTCACTTGTACCCAAAGCCTTCCTTTGGTGACACTTTTGGATGGTCCAAAGGGGCTTGCAACGCGTTTTCTGTGGCCCGGGTTTTCAGTCTTCTCCCATGCCGGCTAGGGATCTATTTAGGGTTGCTCGGAAAAATCGAACCCGGAGGGTCAAGTTGCATGTGGGGCTGCGTAAAGGCTCCCCTGGGGAGTTCACTTGTACCCAAAGCCTTCCTTTGGTGACACTTTTGGATGGTCCAAAGGGGCTTGCAACGCGTTTTCTGTGGCCCGGGTTTTCAGTCTTCTACCATTCCGGCCTGGGATCTATTTAGGGTTGCTCGGAAAAATCGAACCCGAAGGGTCCAGTTGCATGTGGGGCTGCGTAAAGGCTCCCCTGGGGAGTTCACTTGTATCCAAAGCCTTCCTTTGCGGGCACTTTTGGATGGTCCAAAGGGGCTCGCAACGCATTTCCTGGGGCCTGATTTTTCACTCGTCTCCGATGACGGCAAGGGCTACATTTAGGTTTGCTCAGGAACAGCGAACCCGGAGGGTCCAGTTGCATGTGGGGCTGCGTAAAGGCTACCCTGGGGAGTTCACTTGTTCCCAAAGCCTTCCTTTGGGGGCACATTTGGATGGGCGAAAAGGCCTCGGAACTCATTTCCTGGGGCCTGATTTTTCACTCATCTCCGATGACGGCTAGGGCTACGTTTAGGTTTGCTCAGGAACAGCGAACCCGGAGGGTCCAGTTGCATGTGGGGCTGCGTAAAGGCTCCCCTGGGGAGTTCACTTGTATCCAAAGCCTTCCTTTGGGGGCACTTTTGGATGGGCGAAAAGCCCTCGCAACGCATTTCCTGGGGCCTGATTTTTCAGTCGTCATCGATGACGGCTAGGGCTACGTTTAGGTTTGCTCAGGAACAGCGAACCCGGAGGGTCCAGTTGCATGTGGGGCTGCGTAAAGCCTCCCCTGGGGAGTTCACTTGTACCCAAAGCCTTCCTTTGGTGACACTTTTGGATGGTCCAAAGGGGCTTGCAACGCGTTTTCTGTGGCCCGGGTTTTCAGTCTTGTCCCATGCCGGCTAGGGATATATTTAGGGTTGCTCGGAAAAATCGAACCCGGACGATCCAGTTGCATGTGGGGCTGCGTAAAGGCTCCCCTGGGGAGTTCACTTGTACCCAAAGCCTTCCTTTGGGGGCACTTTTGGATGGACGAAAAGGGATCGCAACGCATTTCCTGGGGCCTGATTTTTCAGTCGTCATCGATGCCAGCTAGGGCTATGTTTAGGGATGCTCGGAAACAGCGAACCCGAAGGGTCCAGTTGCATGTGGGGCTGCGTAAAGGCTCCCCTGGTGAGTTCACTTGTACCCAAAGCCTTCCTTTGGGGGCACTTTTGGATGGGCGAAAAGGCCTCGCAACGCATTTCCTGGGGCCTGATTTTTCAGTCGTCTTCGATGCCGGCTAGGGCTATGTTTAGGGATGCTCGGAAAGAGCGAACCCGGAGGGTCCAGTTGCATGTGGGGCTGCGTAAAGGCTCCCCTGGGGAGTTCACTTGTACCCAAAGCCTTCCTTTGGGAGCACTTTTGGATGGGTGAAAAGGCCTCGGAACGCGTTTCCTGGGGCATGATTTTTCAGTCGTCTTCGAAGCCGTCTAGGGCTACGTTTAGGGATGCTCGGAAACAGCGAACCCGGAGGGTAAAGTTGCATGTGGGGCTGCGTAAAGGCTCCCCTGGGGCGTTCTCTTGTACCCAAAGCCTTCCTTTGGTGACACTTTTGGATGGTCCAAAGGGGCTTGTAACGCGTTTTCTGGGGCCCGGGTTTTCAGTCTTCTCCCATGCCGGCTAGGGATATATTTAGGGATGCTCGGAAACAGCGAACCCGGAGGGTCCAGTTGCATGTGGGGCTGCGTAAAGGCTCCCCTGGGGAGTTCACTTGTACCCAAAGTCTTCCTTTGCGGGCACATATGGATGGGCGAAAAGGGCTCGCAACGCATTTGCTGGGGCCTGATTTTTCACTCGTCTCCGATGACGGCTAGGGCTACGTTTAAGTTTGCTCATGAACAGCGAACCCGGAGGGTCCAGTTGCATGTGGGGCTGCGTAAAGGCTCCCCTGGGGAGTTCTCTTGTACCCAAAGCCTTCCTTTGGTGACACTTTTGGATGGTCCTAAGGGGCTCGCAACGCGTTTTCTGGGGCCCGGGTTTTCAGTCTTCTCCCATGCCGGCTAGTGATATATTTAGGATTGCTCGGAAAAATCGAACCTGGAGTGTCCAGTTGCATGTGGGGCTGCGTAAAGGCTCCCCTGGGGAGTTCACTTGTACCCAAAGCCTTCCTTTGGGGGCACTTTTGGTTGGACGAAAAGGCCTCGCAACGCATTTCCTGGGGCCTGATTTTTCACTCGTCTCCGATGACGGCTAGGGCTATGTTTAGGGATGCTCGGAAACAGCGAACCCGGAGGGTCCAGTTGCATGTGGGGCTGCGTAAAGGCTCCCCTGGGGAGTTCACTTGTACCCAAAGCCTTCCTTTGGGGGCACTTTTGGATGGGCGAAAAGGGCTCATAACGCATTTCCTGGGGCCTGATTTTTCAGTCGTCTTCGATGCCGGCTAGGGCCATGTTTAGGAATACTCGGAAACAGCGAACCCGGAGGGTCAAGTTCCATGTGGGGCTGCGTAAAGGCTCCCCTGGGGAGTTCACTTGTACCCAAAGCCTTCCTTTGGTGACACTTTTGGATGGTCCAAAGGGGCTTGCAACGCGTTTTCTGTAGCCCGGGTTTTCAGTCTTCTCCCATGCCGGCTAGGGATCTATTTAGGGTTGCTCGGAAAAATCGAACCCGAAGGGTCCAGTTGCATGTGGGGCTGCGTAAAGGCTCCCCTGGGGAGTTCACTTGTATCCAAAGCCTTCCTTTGGGGGCACTTTTGGATGGTCCAAAGGGGCTCGCAACGCATTTCCGTGGGCCTGATTTTTCACTCGTCTCCGAAGACGGCAAGGGCTACGTTTAGGTTTGCTCAGGAACAGCGAACCCGGAGGGTCCAGTTGCATGTGGGGCTGCGTAAAGGCTCCCCTGGGGAGTTCACTTGTACCCAAAGCCTTCCTTTGGGGGCACATTTGGATGGGCGAAAAGGCCTCGGAACTCATTTCCTGGGGCCTGATTTTTCACTCATCTCCGATGACGGCTAGGGTTACGTTTAGGTTTGCTCAGGAACAGCGAACCCGGAGGGTCCAGTTGCATGTGGGGCTGCGTAAAGGCTCCCCTGGGGAGTTCACTTGTATCCAAAGCCTTCCTTTGGGGGCACTTTTGGATGGGCAAAAAGGCCTCGCAACGCATTTCCTGGGGCCTGATTTTTCAGTCGTCATCGATGACGGCTAGGGCTATGTTTAGGGATGCTCGGAAACAGCGAACCCGGAGGGTCCAGTTGCATGTGGGGCTGCGTAAAGGCTCCCCTGGGGAGTTCACTTGTACTCAAAGCCTTCCTTTGGGGGCACATTTGGATGGGCGAAAAGGCCTCGGAACTCATTTCCTGGGGCCTGATTTTTCACTCATCTCCGATGACGGCTAGGGTTACGTTTAGGTTTGCTCAGGAACAGCGAACCCGGAGGGTCCAGTTGCATGTGGGGCTGCGTAAAGGCTCCCCTGGGGAGTTCACTTGTATCCAAAGCCTTCCTTTGGGGGCACTTTTGGATGGGCGAAAAGGCCTCGCAACGCATTTCCTGGGGCCTGATTTTTCAGTCGTCATCGATGACGGCTAGGGCTATGTTTAGGGATGCTCGGAAACAGCGAACCCGGAGGGTCCAGTTGCATGTGGGGCTGCGTAAAGGCTCCCCTGGGGAGTTCACTTGTACTCAAAGCCTTCCTTTGGGGGCACTTTTGGATGGACGAAAAGGGCTTGCAACGCATTTCCTGGGGCCTGAATTTTCATTCGTCTTCGATGCTGGCTAGGGCTATGTTTAGGGATGCTCGGAAACAGCGAACCCGGAGGGTCCAGTTGCATGTGGGGCTGCGTAAAGGCTCCCCTGGGGAGTTCTCTTGTACCCAAAGCCTTCCTTTGGTGACACTTTTGGATGGTCCAAAGGGGCTTGCAACGCGTTTTCTGTGGCTCGGGTTTTCAGTCTTCTCCCATGCCGGCTAGGGATCTATTTAGGGTTGCTCGGAAAAATCGAACCCGAAGGGTCCAGTTGCATGTGAGGCTGCGTAAAGGCTCCCCTGGGGAGTTCACTTGTATCCAAAGCCTTCCTTTGGGGGCACTTTTGGATGGTCCAAAGGGGCTCGCAACGAATTTCCGTGGGCCTGATTTTTCACTCGTCTCCGATGACGGCAAGGTCTACGTTTAGGTTTGCTCAGGAACAGCGAACCCGGAGGGTCCAGTTGCATGTGGGGCTGCGTAAAGGCTCCCCTGGGGAGTTCACTTGTTCCCAAAGCCTTCCTTTGGGGGCACATTTAAATGGGCGAAAAGGCCTCGGAACTCATTTCCTGGGGCCTGATTTTTCAGTCGTCATCGATGCCGGCTAGGGCTATGTTTAGGGATGCTCGGAAACAGCGAACCCGGAGGGTCCAGTTGCATGTGGGGCTGCGTAAAGGCTCCCCTGGGGAGTTCACTTGTTCCCAAAGCCTTCCTTTGCGGGCACTTTTGGATGGTCCAAAGGGGCTTGCAACGCATTTCCTGGGGCCTGATTTTTCAGTCGTCTCCGATGACGGCTAGGGATATATTTAGGTTTGCTCATGAACAGCGTACCCGGAGGGTCCAGTTGCATGTGGGGCTGCGTAAAGGCTCCCCTGGGGCGTTCTCTTGTACCCAAAGCCTTCCTTTGGGAGCACTTTTGGATGGGTGAAACGGCCTCGGAACGCGTTTCCTAGGGCCTGATTTTTCAGTCGTCTTCGAAGCCGTCTAGGGCTATGTTTAGGGATGCTCGGAAACAGCGAACCCGGAGGGTCCAGTTGCATGTGGGGCTGCGTAAAGGCTCCCCTGGGGAGTTCACTTGTATCCAAAGCCTTCCTTTGGGGGCACTTTTGGATGGGCGAAAAGGCCTCGCAACGCATTTCCTGGGGCCTGATTTTTCAGTCGTCATCGATGACGGCTAGGGCTACGTTTAGGTTTGCTCAGGAACAGCGAACCCGGAGGGTCCAGTTGCATGTGGGGCTGCGTAAAGCCTCCCCTGGGGAGTTCACTTGTACCCAAAGCCTTCCTTTGGTGACCCTTTTTGATGGTCCAAAGGGGCTTGCAACGCGTTTTCTGTGGCCCGGGTTTTCAGTCTTCTCCCATGCCGGCTAGGGATATATTTAGGGTTGCTCGGAAAAATCGAACCCGGACGATCCAGTTGCATGTGGGGCTGCGTAAAGGCTCCCCTGGGGAGTTCACTTGTACCCAAAGCCTTCCTTTGGGGGCACTTTTGGATGGACGAAAAGGGATCGCAACGCATTTCCTGGGGCCTGATTTTTCAGTCGTCATCGATGCCAGCTAGGGCTATGTTTAGGGATGCTCGGAAACAGCGAACCCGAAGGGTCCAGTTGCATGTGGGGCTGCGTAAAGGCTCCCCTGGTGAGTTCACTTGTACCCAAAGCCTTCCTTTGGGGGCACTTTTGGATGGGCGAAAAGGCCTCGCAACGCATTTCCTGGGGCCTGATTTTTCAGTCGTCTTCGATGCCGGCTAGGGCTATGTTTAGGGATGCTCGGAAAGAGCGAACCCGGAGGGTCCAGTTGCATGTGGGGCTGCGTAAAGGCTCCCCTGGGGAGTTCACTTGTACCCAAAGCCTTCCTTTGGGAGCACTTTTGGATGGGTGAAAAGGCCTCGGAACGCGTTTCCTGGGGCATGATTTTTCAGTCGTCTTCGAAGCCGTCTAGGGCTACGTTTAGGGATGCTCGGAAACAGCGAACCCGGAGGGTAAAGTTGCATGTGGGGCTGCGTAAAGGCTCCCCTGGGGCGTTCTCTTGTACCCAAAGCCTTCCTTTGGTGACACTTTTGGATGGTCCAAAGGGGCTTGTAACGCGTTTTCTGGGGCCCGGGTTTTCAGTCTTCTCCCATGCCGGCTAGGGACATATTTAGGGATGCTCGGAAACAGCGAACCCGGAGGGTCCAGTTGCATGTGGGGCTGCGTAAAGGCTCCCCTGGGGAGTTCACTTGTACCCAAAGCCTTCCTTTGGGGGCACTTTTGGATGGGCGAAAAGGGCTCACAACGCATTTCCTGGGGCCTGATTTTTCACTCGTCTTCGAAGCCGTGTAGGGTTATGTTTAGGTTTGCTCAGGAATAGCGAACCCGGAGGGTCCAGTTGCATGAGGGGCTGCGTAAGGGCTCCCCTGGGTAGTTCACTTGTACCCAAAGCCTTCCTTTGGGGGCACTTTTGGATGGGCGAAAAGGGCTCGTAACGCATTTCCTGGGGCCTGATTTTTCAGTCGTCTTCGATGCAGGCTAGGGCCATGTTTAGGGATGCTCGGAAACAGCGAACCCGGAGGGTCCAGTTGCATGTGGGGCTGCGTAAAGGCTCCCCTGGGGAGTTCACTTGTACCCAAAGCCTTCCTTTGGTGACACTTTTGGATGGTCCAAAGGGGCTTGCAACGCGTTTTCTGTGGCCCGGGTTTTCAGTCTTCTCCCATGCCGGCTAGGGATCTATTTAGGGTTGCTCAGAAAAATCGAACCCGAAGGGTCCAGTTGCATGTGGGGCTGTGTAAAGGCTCCCCTGGGGAGTTCACTTGTACCCAAAGCCTTCCTTTGGGGGCACGTTTGGATGGTCCAAAGGGGCTTGCAACGCATTTCCTGGGGCCTGATTTTTCACTCGTCTCTGATGCCGGCTAGGGCTACGTTTAGGTTTGCTCAGGAACAGCGAACCCTGATAGTGCAGTTGCATGTGGGGCTGCGTAAAGGCTCCCCTGGGGAGTTCTCTTGTACCCAAAGCCTTTCTTTGGGGGTACTTTTTTATGGGCGAAAAGGGCTTGCAACGCATTTCCTGTGGCCTTATTTTTCAGTCGTCTTCTTTGACGGCTAGGGATATGTTTAGGGATGCTCGGAAACAGCGAAGCCAGAGGGTCCAGTTGTATGTGGGGCTGCGTAAAGGCTCCCCTGGGGAGTTCACTTGTATCCAAAGCCTTCCTTTGGGGGCACTTTTGGATGGTCCTAAGGGGCTGGCAACGCATTTCTTGGGGCCTGATTTTTCAGTCGTCATCGATGCCGGCTAGGGCTACGTTTAGGTTTGCTCATGAACAGCGAACCCGGAGGGTCCAGTTGCATGTGGGGCTGCGTAAAGGCTCCCCTGGGGAGTTCACTTGTACCCAAAGCCTTCCTTTGGGGGCACTTTTGGATGGACGAAAAGGCCTCGCAACGCATTTCCTGGGGCCTGATTTTTCACTCGTCTCCGATGACGGCTAGGGATATGTTTAGGGATGCTCGGAAACAGCGAACCCGGAGGGTCCAGTTGCATGTGGGGCTGCGTAAAGGCTCCCCTGGGGAGTTCACTTGTACCCAAAGCCTTCCTTTGGTGACACTTTTGGATGGTCCAAAGGGGCTTGCAACGCGTTTTCTGTGGCCCGGGTTTTCAGTCTTCTCCCATGCCGGCTAGGGATCTATTTAGGGTTGCTCGGAAAAATCGAACCCGAAGGGTCCAGTTGCATGTGGGGCTGCGTAAAGGCTCCCCTGGGGAGTTCACTTGTATCCAAAGCCTTCCTTTGGGGGCACATTTGGATGGGCGAAAAGGCCTCGGAACTCATTTCCTGGGGCCTGATTTTTCACTCATCTCCGATGACGGCTAGGGCTACGTTTAGGTTTGCTCAGGAACAGCGAACCCGGAGGGTCCAGTTGCATGTGGGGCTGCGTAAAGGCTCCCCTGGGGAGTTCACTTGTACCCAAAGCCTTCCTTTGGGGGCACTTTTGGATGGTCCTAAGGGGCTCGCAACGCATTTCCTGGGGCCTGATTTTTCAGTCGTCATCGATGCCGGCTAGGGCTATGTTTAGGGATGCTCGGAAACAGCGAACCCGGAGGGTCCAGTTGCATGTGGGGCTGCGTAAAGGCTCCCCTGGGGAGTTCACTTGTACCCAAAGCCTTCCTTTGGGAGCACTTTTGGATGGGCGAAAAGGCCTCGGAACGCGTTTCCTGGGGCCTGATTTTTCAGTCGTCTTCGAAGCCGTCTAGGGCTATGTTTAGGGATGCTCGGAAACAGCGAACCCGGAGGGTAAAGTTGCATGTGGGGCTGCGTAAAGGCTCCCCTGGGGCGTTCTCTTGTACCCAAAGCCTTCCTTTGGTGACACTTTTGAATGATACAAAGGGGCTTGTAACGCGTTTTCTGGGGCCCGGGTTTTCAGTCTTCTCCCATGCCGGCTAGGGATATATTTAGGGATGCTCAGAAACAGCGAACCTGGAAGGTCCAGTTGCATGTGGGGCTGCGTAAAGGCTCCCCTGGGGAGTTCACTTGTACCCAAAGCCTTCCTTTGGGGGTACTTTTGGATGGGCGAAAAGGGTTCACAACGCATTTCCTGGGGCCTGATTTTTCAGTCGTCTTCGAAGCCGGGTAGGGTTATGTTTAGGTTTGCTCAGGAATAGCGAACCCGGAGGGTCCAGTTGCATGTGGGGCTGTGTAAAGGCTGCCCTGGGGAGTTCTTTTGTACCCAAAGCCTTCCTTTGGGGTCACTTTTGGATGGGAGAAAAGGGCTCGCAACGCATTTCCTGGGGCCTGATTTTTCACTCGTCTTCGATGCCGGCTAGGACTATGTTTAGGGATGCTCGGAAACAGCGAACCCGGAGGGTCCAGTTGCATGTGGGGCTGCGTAAAGGCTCCCCTGGGGAGTTCTCTTGTACCCAAAGCCTTCCTTTGGGGGCACTTTTGGATGGGCGAAAAGGGCTCGCAACGCATATCCTGGGGCCTGATTTTTCACTTGTCTTCGATGCCGGCTAGGGCTATGTTTAGGGATGCTCGGAAACAGCGAACCCAGAGGGTCCAGTTGCATGTGGGGCTGCGTAAAGGCTCCCCTGGGGAGTTCTCTTGTACCCAAAGCCTTCCTTTGGGGGCACTTTTGGATGGGCGAAAAGGGCTCGCAACGCATTTCCTGGGGCCTGATTTTTCACTCGTCTCCGATGACGGCTAGGGCTACGGATAGGTTTGCTCAGGAACAGCGAACCCGGAGGGTCCAGTTGCATGTGGGGCTGCGTAAAGGCTCCCCTGGGGAGTTCACTTGTATCCAAAGCCTTCCTTTGGTGACACTTTTGGATGGTCCAAACGGGCTTGCAACGCGTTTTCTGGGGCCAGGGTTTTCAGTCTTCTCCCATGCCGGCTAGTGATATATTTAGGATTGCTCGGAAAAATCGAACCCGGATGGTCCAGTTGCATGTGGGGCTGCGTAAAGGCTCCCCTGGGGAGTTCACTTGTTCCCAAAGCCTTCCTTTGCGGACACTTTTGGATGGTCCAAAGGGGCTTGCAACGCATTTCCTGGGGCCTGATTTTTCAGTCGTCTCCGATGACGGCTAGGGATATATTTAGGTTTCCTCATGAACAGCGTACCCGGAGGGTCCAGTTGCATGTGGGGCTGCGTAAAGCCTCCCCTGGGGAGTCCAGTTGTACCCAAAGCCTTCCTTTGGGGGCACTTTTGGATGGTCCAAGGGGAATCGCAATGCGTTTTCTGAGGCCCGCTTTTTCAGTCTTCTCCCATTGTGCCGAGGGCTATATTTAGGCTTGCGGTGAAAGAGCGAACAAGGAGGGTCCAGTTGCATGTGGGGCTGCGTAAAGGCTCCCCTGGGGAGTTCAGATGTACCCAAAGCCTTCCTTTGGAGGCACTTTTGGATGGGCGAATGGGGCTCGTAACACATTTTCTGTGGCCCGAGCTTTCAGTCGACTGCCAAGCTTGCTCGGGATATATTTAGGCTTGCGGTGAAAGAGTGAACCCGGAGGGTCCAGTTGCATGTGGGGCTGCATAAAGGCTCCCCTGGGGAGTTCAGTTGTACCCAAAGCCTTCCTTTGGGGGCACTTCTGGATGGGTGAATGGGGCTTGAAACTCTTTTTCTGTGGCCCGAATTTTCAGTTTTCTGCCATGCTGGCTAGTGTTATATTTAGGGTTGCCTGTAAACAGCGAACACGGGGGGTCCAGTTGCGTATGGGCCTGCATAAAGGCTCCCCTGGGGAGTTCAGATGTACCCAAAGCCTTCCTTTGGGGGCACTTTTGGATGGTCGAATGGGGCTTGTAGCACGTTTTCTGTGGCCCGATTTTTCAGTCGTCTGCCATGCGGGCCAGGGTTATATTTAGGGTTGCTGTGAAAGAGCGAATACGGAGTGTCCAGTTGCATGTGGGGCTGCATAAAGGCTCCCCTGGGGAGTTCAGTTGTACCCAAAGCCTTCCTCTGGGGGCACTTTTGGATGGGTGAATTAGGCTTTTAATGCATTTTCTGGGGCCCAAGTTTTAAGTCGACGGCCAGGCGGGCCAGGGTTATATTTAGGGTTGCTGTGAAAGAGCGAATACGGAGGGTCCAGTTGCATGTGGGGCTGCGTTATGGCTCCCCTGGGAAGTCCAGTTGTACCCAAAGCCTTCCTTTGAGGGCACTTCTGCATGGGTGAATGGGGCTTGAAACGCATTTTCTGGAGCCCGAGTTTTCAGTCTTCTGCCATGCTGGCTAGGGGTATATTTAGGGTTGCTCGTAAACAGTGAACAAGGAGGGTCCAGTTGCATGTGGGGCTGCATAAAGGCTCCCCTGGGGAGTTCACTTGTACCCAAAGCCTTCCTTTGGGGGCACTTCTGGATGGGTGAATGGGGCTTGAAACGCTTTTTCTGGAGCCCGAGTTTTCAGTCTTCTGCCATGCTGGCTAGGGGTATATTTAGGGTTGCTCGTAAACAACGAACCCGGAGGGTCCAGTTGCATGTGGGGCTGCGTAAAGGCTCCCCTGGGGAGTTCACTTGTACCCAAAGCCTTCCTTTGGGGGCACTTTTTGATGGGCGAATTGGGCTCGTAACACATTTTCAGTGGCCCGAGCTTTCAGGCGACTGCCAGGCGTGCTAGGGATATATTTAGGCTTGCGGTGAAAGAGTGAACCCGGAGGGTCCAGTTGCATGTGGGGCTGCATAAAGGCTCCCCTGGGGAGTTCACTTGTACCCAAAGCCTTCCTTTGGGGGCACTTCTGGATGGGTGAATGGGGCTTGAAACGCATTTTCTGGAGCCCGAGTTTTCAGTCTTCTGCCATGTTGGCTAGGGTTATATTTAGGGTTGCTGTAATGAGCGAACACGGAGGGTCCAGTTGCATGTGGGGCTGCGTAAAGGCTCCCCTGGGGAGTTCACTTGTACCCAAAGCCTTCCTCTTGGGGCACTTTTGGGTGGGTGAATGGGGCTTTTAATGCATTTTCTGGGGCCCGAGTTTTCAGTCGACTGCCAGGCGGGCCAGGGCTATATTTAGGGTTGCTGTGAAAGAGCGAATACGGAGGGTCCAGTTGCATGTGGGGCTGCATAAAGGCTCCCCTGGGGAGTCCAGTTGTACCCAAAGCCTTCCTTTGGGGGCACTTTGGGATGGTCCAAGGGGAACCGCAATGCGTTTTCTGAGTCCCGCTTTTTCAGTCTTCTCCCATTGCGCCGACAGATATATTTAGGCTTGCGGTGAAAGAGTGAACGCGGAGGGTCCAGTTGCATGTGGGGCTGCGTTAAGGCTCCCCTGGGGAGTTCACTTGTACCCAAAGCCTTCCTCTGGGGGCACTTTTGGATGGGCGAATTAGGCTTTTAATGCATTTTCTGGGGCCCGAGTTTTCAGTCGACTGCCAGGCGGGCCAGGGCTATATTTTGGGTTGCTGTGAAAGAGCAAATACGGAGGGTCCAGTTGCATGTGGGGCTGCGTTAAGGCTCCCCTGGGGAGTTCAGTTGTACCCAAAGCCTTCCTCTGGGGGCACTTTTGGATGGGCGAATTAGGCTTTTAACGCATTTTCTGGGGCCCGAGTTTTCAGTCGACTGCCAGGCGGGCCAGGGCTATATTTAGGGTTGCTGTGAAAGAGTGAACCCGGAGGGTCCAGTTGCATGTGGGGCTGCATAAAGGCTCCCCTGGGGAGTTCACTTGTACCCAAAGCCTTCCTTTGGGGGCACTTCTGTTGCGAAACCATTTGTTGTCGACGGAAGGAAGACACAGACGCTCAATATGATTGATCAGTGAACTTCGATTTATTGGATAGCTCAGTCGTCTTTTATCTAATTCAATATAATTAGCTCATACATATTGCAAAAGCTAAGCTCATGATTGGTTTGTGCATTTCTCTATTCTATCAGCTAGTTTCCCACCAAAATAACACAGTTAGTACTTTCCCAGCATACCAACAGATATCACGTTCTTGTACCTGAAACCTCCCTGAAACCTCCCTAAAACCTCCCAGAACTTACATTCCTTCCCAGGCTGCATTTACGTATTTTCTCAGGCTCATTTGAGCTGTGTTCGATACTTTGTTAACTCGCGGCCTCCTAGCTGCTCAACATCCACATGACCTACTTCACTTACCCATTCCTCCACAATTCCCCCGTTTTTATTTTGGGCTACAAACACCTTCTTTGTGAGTTGTTCTAGTTTCCTAGATAAGCAGCTAAAGACTACATGCGCAGCAATTATAATCAATACAATTATAAGCAAAAAGCGAAGTCCCTCTTTGATTAAGTTAAAAACCCATCCCCCTACATTTCCAAAGACAGATTTAAGCCAATCATCAAACCAATTATTCTGTATCGTAATTTTTTGTGTATGATCCATTAACCATTTTAATTGATTGTGAATTGATTGCCCATGATCAGAGAGATTAAAGCAACACATTCCTTCTACATCTTCACACCCATGTCCTTGAGCTAGTAGCAAGAAATCAATTGCAGCTCTATTTTGTAACACAGCATGTCTTATGCTCCCCATATCTTGCCACATTTCAGAAAGAACTTGTGTTGTTACATTTGATTGTTTAACAGCCCAACAAGCAAGCCTATTAATGTTAGTCAAAGCGTGTGCAGTTCCCACACCAGGCACTAAAGAAGCAAAGAATCTTTTTGCTGGACCCCACAATTCTACATTATCATTGCAGTCAGAACCCAAAGTTTTTAATTCTCGTTTAATTCTTCTGCTCCCTGTCGAGTTCTGCCACGAGTGCAAATCTGGAACGAAAAGTGTGAGTCGTCCTAGGTAACACGGTCCCCCAAAAGCATTAGCTGGTATTCCTTGCCATGCACGGTCCCCACAGATTAAAAACATGCCAGGTGGCAAAGCTTTGGCCTGACTTTGAAACCAGATCGAATTGGTGTCACCTATTTCATACGCCCCAAATGGTACACTAATGTTCCCGGTGTTGTTCCATCCACAGTAATGTCCATTGGCCTCAAATCCAGGGGTCCTCGATGTTATGTTGGTCCAGTGCGCTTTATTTTGTTTCCCTTCATGGAGTACAAAGCATGTTTGTGTCCAGTTACTACTGCTATTCCCCACTACCACAGACCCCAGGAGATCCAGTTCTTGAGGGTCCCATGGCAATGAGTTATTAAGAGCTTGCAAGGCAGCAACTACTCCATCCGAGACATTAGCAGAAAAGGATCTAGTGAGTAAAGTAACACTGGCAGAATATGGTGATAACA
>NW_027076132.1:0-95000 GCF_963932015.1 Anas acuta
GGCTTTGGGTACAAGTGAACTCCCCAGGGGAGCCTTTATGCAGGCCCATACGCAACTGGACCCCCCGTGTTCGCTGTTTATAAGCAACCCTAAATATATCACTAGCCACCATGGCAGAAAACTGAAAACTCGGGCCACAGAAAAAGCGTTTCAAGCCCCATTCACCCATCCAGAAGTGCCCCCAAAGGAAGGCTTTGGGTACAACTGAACTCCCCAGGGGAGCCTTAATGCAGACCCACATGCAACTGGACCCTCCGGGTTCACTCTTTCACTGCAAGCCTAAATATAGCCCTGGCACGCCTGGCAGTCGACTGAAAGCTCGGGCCACAGAAAATGTGTTACGAGCCCCATTCGCCCATCCAAAAGTGCCTCCAAAGGAAGGCTATGGGTACATCTGAACTCCCCAGGGGAGCCTTTACGCAGCCCCACATGCAACTGGACCCTCTGTGTTCGCTCTTTCACAGCAACCCTAAATATAACCCTAGCCAGCATGGCAGAAGACTGAAAACTCGGGCTCCAGAAAATGCGTTTCAAGCCCCATTCACCCATCCAGAAGTGCCCCCAAAAGAAGGCTTTGGGTACAACTGAACTCCCCAGGGGAGCCTTTATGCAGCCCCACATGCAACTGGACCCTCCGGGTTCACTCTTTCACCACAAGCCTAAATATAGCCCTTGGCGCAATGGGAGAAGACTGAAAAAGCGGACCTCAGAAAACGCATTGCAATTCCCCTTGGACCATCCCAAAGTGCCCCCAAAGGAAGGCTTTGGGTACAACTGGACTCCCCAGGGGAGCCTTTACGCAGCCCCACATGCAGCTGGACCCTCCGTATTCGCTCTTTCACAGCAACCCTATATATAGCCCTGGCCGGCCTGGCAGTCGACTGAAAGCTCGGGCCACAGAAAATGTGTTACGAGCCCCATTCGCACATCCAAAAGTGCCCCCAGAGGAAGGCTTTGGGTACAAGTGAACTCCTGAGGGGAGCCTTTACTCAGCCCCACATGCAACTGGACCCTCCGTGTTCGCTCTTTACAGCAACCCTAAATATAACCCTAACCAGCATGGCAGAAGACTGAAAACTCGGGCCACAGAAAACGTGCTACAAGCCCCATTCGCCCATCCAAAAGTGCCCCCACAGGAAGGCTTTGGGTACAAGTGAACTCCCCAGGGGAGCCTTTACGCAGCCCCACATGCAACTGGACCCTCCTTGTTCACTGTTTACGAGCAACCCTAAACATACCCCTAGCCACCATGGCAGAAGACTGAAAACTCGGGCCACAGAAAAAATGTTAAAAGCCTAATTCGCCCATCCAAAAGTGCCCCCAGAGGAAGGCTTTGGGTACAACTGAACTCCCCAGGGGAGCCTTTATGCAGCCCCACATGCAACTGGACCCTCCGGGTTCACTCTTTCACAGCAACCCTAAATATAGCCCTGGCCCGCCTGGCAGTCGTCTGAAAACTCGGGCCCCAGAAAATGCGTTAAAAGCCTAATTCGCCCATCCAAAAGTGCCCCCAGAGGAAGGCTTTGGGTACAACTGAACTCCCCAGGGGAGCCTTAACGCAGCCCCACATGCAACTGGACCCTCCGTATTCGCTATTTCACAGCAACCCTAAATATAACCCTAACCAGCATGGCAGTCGACTGAAAACTCGGGCCCCAGAAAATGCGTTAAAAGCCTAATTCGCCCATCCAAAAGTGCCCCCAGAGGAAGGCTTTGGGTACAAGTGAACTCCCCAGGGGAGCCTTTACGCAGCCCCACATGCAACTGGACCCTCCTTGTTCACTGTTTACGAGCAACCCTAAATATACCCCTAGCGACCATGGCAGAAGATTGAAAACTCGGGCCACAGAAAAAGTGTTAAAA
Organism: Anas acuta; assembly: GCF_963932015.1. Lineage (NCBI taxonomy): Eukaryota > Metazoa > Chordata > Aves > Anseriformes > Anatidae > Anas > Anas acuta. The sequence goes on from NW_027076132.1 coordinate 1,864, forward strand.
GTCTAATTCGCCCATCCAGAAGTGCCCCCAAAGGAAGGCTTTGGGTACAACTGAACTCCCCAGGGGAGCCTTTATGCAGCCCCACATGCAACTGGACCCTCCGGGTTCACTCTTTCACAGAAACCCTAAATATAGCCCTCGGCACAATGGGAGAAGACTGAAAAAGCTCGGGCCTCAGAAAACGCATTCCGATTCCCCTTGGACCATCCAAAAGTGCCCCCAAAGGAAGGCTTTGAGTACATCTGAACTCCCCAGGGGAGCCTTTATGCAGCCCCACATGCAACTGGACCCTCCGGGTTCACTCTTTCACCCCAAGCCTAAATATAGCCCTAGCACGCCTGGCAGTCGACTGAAAGCTCGGGCCACAGAAAATGTGTTACGAGCCCCATTCGCCCATCCAAAAGTGCCCCCAGAGGAAGGCTTTGGGTACATCTGAACTCCCCAGGGGAGCCTTTACGCAGCCCCAGATGCAACTGGACCCTCCGTGTTCGCTCTTTACAGCAACCCTAAATATAACCCTAGCCAGCATGGCAGAAGACTGAAAACTCGGGCCACAGAAAAAGCGTTTCAAGCCCCTTTCGCCCATCCAGAAGTGCCCCCAAAGGAAGGCTTTGGGTACAGCTGAACTCCCCAGGGGAGCCTTTATGCAGCCCCACATGCAACTGGACCCTCCTTGTTCACTGTTTACGAGCCACCCTAAATATAACCCTAGCCACCATGGCAGAAGACTGAAAACTCGGGCTCCAGAAAATGCGTTTCACGCCCCATTCACCCATCCAGAAGTGCCCCCAAAGGAAGGCTTTGGGTACAAGTGAACTCCCCAGGGGAGCCTTTATGCAGCCCCACATGCAACTGGACCCTCCGGGTTCACTCTTTCACCGCAAGCCTGAATATAGCCCTCGGCGCAATGGGAGAAGACTGAAAAAGCGAGCCTCAGAAAACGCATTGCGATTCCCCGTGGACCATCCAGAAGTGCTCGCAAAGGAAATCTTTGGGTACAACTGGACTCCCCAAGGGAGCCTTAACGCAGCCCCACATGCAACTGGACCCTCCGTATTCGCTCTTTCACAGCAACCCTAAATATAGCCCTGGCCCGCCTGGCAGTCGACTGAAAACTCGGGCCCCAGAAAATGCATTAAAAGCCTAATTCGCCCATCCAAAAGTGCCTCCAGAGGAAGGCTTTGGGTACAAGTGAACTCCCCAGGGGAGCCTTTACGCAGCCCCACATGCATCTGGACCCTCCGTGTTCGCTCTTTACAGCAACCCTAAATATAACCATAACCAGCATGGCAGACGACTGAAAAATCGGGCCCCAGAAAACGTGCTACAAGCCCCATTCGACCATCCAAAAGTGCCCCCAAAGGAAGGCTTTGGGTACAAGTGAACTCCCCAGGGGAGCCTTTATGCAGGCCCATACGCAACTGGACCCCCCGTGTTCGCTGTTTATAAGCAACCCTAAATATATCACTAGCCACCATGGCAGAAAACTGAAAACTCGGGCCACAGAAAAAGCGTTTCAAGCCCCATTCACCCATCCAGAAGTGCCCCCAAAGGAAGGCTTTGGGTACAACTGAACTCCCCAGGGGAGCCTTAATGCAGACCCACATGCAACTGGACCCTCCGGGTTCACTCTTTCACTGCAAGCCTAAATATAGCCCTGGCACGCCTGGCAGTCGACTGAAAGCTCGGGCCACAGAAAATGTGTTACGAGCCCCATTCGCCCATCCAAAAGTGCCTCCAAAGGAAGGCTATGGGTACATCTGAACTCCCCAGGGGAGCCTTTACGCAGCCCCACATGCAACTGGACCCTCTGTGTTCGCTCTTTCACAGCAACCCTAAATATAACCCTAGCCAGCATGGCAGAAGACTGAAAACTCGGGCTCCAGAAAATGCGTTTCAAGCCCCATTCACCCATCCAGAAGTGCCCCCAAAAGAAGGCTTTGGGTACAACTGAACTCCCCAGGGGAGCCTTTATGCAGCCCCACATGCAACTGGACCCTCCGGGTTCACTCTTTCACCACAAGCCTAAATATAGCCCTTGGCGCAATGGGAGAAGACTGAAAAAGCGGACCTCAGAAAACGCATTGCAATTCCCCTTGGACCATCCCAAAGTGCCCCCAAAGGAAGGCTTTGGGTACAACTGGACTCCCCAGGGGAGCCTTTACGCAGCCCCACATGCAGCTGGACCCTCCGTATTCGCTCTTTCACAGCAACCCTATATATAGCCCTGGCCGGCCTGGCAGTCGACTGAAAGCTCGGGCCACAGAAAATGTGTTACGAGCCCCATTCGCACATCCAAAAGTGCCCCCAGAGGAAGGCTTTGGGTACAAGTGAACTCCTGAGGGGAGCCTTTACTCAGCCCCACATGCAACTGGACCCTCCGTGTTCGCTCTTTACAGCAACCCTAAATATAACCCTAACCAGCATGGCAGAAGACTGAAAACTCGGGCCACAGAAAACGTGCTACAAGCCCCATTCGCCCATCCAAAAGTGCCCCCACAGGAAGGCTTTGGGTACAAGTGAACTCCCCAGGGGAGCCTTTACGCAGCCCCACATGCAACTGGACCCTCCTTGTTCACTGTTTACGAGCAACCCTAAACATACCCCTAGCCACCATGGCAGAAGACTGAAAACTCGGGCCACAGAAAAAATGTTAAAAGCCTAATTCGCCCATCCAAAAGTGCCCCCAGAGGAAGGCTTTGGGTACAACTGAACTCCCCAGGGGAGCCTTTATGCAGCCCCACATGCAACTGGACCCTCCGGGTTCACTCTTTCACAGCAACCCTAAATATAGCCCTGGCCCGCCTGGCAGTCGTCTGAAAACTCGGGCCCCAGAAAATGCGTTAAAAGCCTAATTCGCCCATCCAAAAGTGCCCCCAGAGGAAGGCTTTGGGTACAACTGAACTCCCCAGGGGAGCCTTAACGCAGCCCCACATGCAACTGGACCCTCCGTATTCGCTATTTCACAGCAACCCTAAATATAACCCTGGCCCGCCTGGCATTCGACTGAAAGCTCGGGCCACAGAAAATGTGTTACGAGCCCCATTCGCCCATCCAAAAGTGCCTCCAAAGGAAGGCTTTGGGTACAACTGAACTCCCCAGGGGAGCCTTTATGCAGGCCCATACGCAACTGGACCCCCCGTGTTCGCTGTTTACAAGCAACCCTAAATATGACACTAGCCAGCATGGCAGAAAACTGAAAACTCGGGCCACAGAAAATGCGTTAAAAGCCTAATTCGCCCATCCAAAAGTGCCCCCAGAGGAAGGCTTTGGGTACAACTGAACTCCCCAGGGGAGCCTTAACGCAGCCCCACATGCAACTGGACCCTCCGTATTCGCTCTTTCACAGCATCCCTAAATATAACCCTGGCCGGCCTGGCAGTCGACTGAAAACTCGGGCCCCAGAAAATGCGTTAAAAGCCTAATTCGCCCATCCAAAAGTGCCCCCAGAGGAAGGCTTTGGGTACAACTGAACTCCCCAGGGGAGCCTTTACGCAGCCCCACATGCAACTGGACCCTCCTTGTTCACTGTTTACGAGCAACCCTAAATATACCCCTAGCCACCATGGCAGAAGACTGAAAACTCGGGCTCCAGAAAATGCGTTTCAAGCCTAATTCGCCCATCCAGAAGTGCCCCCAAAGGAAGGCTTTGGGTACAAGTGAACTCCCCAGGGGAGCCTTTACGCAGCCCCACATGCAACTGGACCCTCCGTGTTCGCTCTTTCACAGCAACCCTAAATATAACCCTAGCCAGCATGGCAGACGACTAAAAAATCGGGCCACAGAAAACGTGCTACAAGCCCCATTCGCCCATCCAAAAGTGCCCCCAAAGGAAGGCTTTGGGTACAACTGAACTCCCCAGGGGAGCCTTTATGCAGGCCCATACGCAACTGGACTCCCCGTGTTTGCTGTTTACAAGCAACCCTAAATATAACACTAGCCAGCATGGCAGAAAACTGAAAACTCGGGCCACAGAAAATGCGTTAAAAGCCTAATTCGCCCATCCAAAAGTGCCCCCAGAGGAAGGCTTTGGGTACAACTGAACTCCCCAGGGGAGCCTTTATGCAGCCCCACATGCAACTGGACACTCCGGGTTCACTCTTTCACAGCAACCCTAAATATAGCCCTGGCCCGCCTGGCAGTCGACTGAAAACTCGGGCCCCAGAAAATGCGTTAAAAGCCTAATTCGCCCATCCAAAAGTGCCCCCAGAGGAAGGCTTTGGGTACAACTGAACTCCCCAGGGGAGCCTTAACGCAGCCCCACATGCAACTGGACCCTCCGTATTCGCTCTTTCACAGCAACCCTAAATATAGCCCTGGCCCACCTAGCAGTCGACTGAAAACTCGGGCCCCAGAAAATGCGTTAAAAGCCTAATTCGCCCATCCAAAAGTGCCCCCAGAGGAAGGCTTTGGGTACAACTGAACTCCCCAGGGGAGCCTTTACGCAGCCCCACATGCAACTGGACCCTCCTTGTTCACTGTTTACGAGCAACCCTAAATATACCCCTAGCCAGCATGGCAGAAGACTGAAAACTCGGGCTCCATAAAATGCGTTTCAAGCCCCATTCACCCATCCAGAAGTGCCCCCAAAGGAAGGCTTTGGGTACAACTGAACTCCCCAGGGGAGCCTTTATGCAGCCCCACATGCAACTGGACCCTCCGGGTTCACTCTTTCACCACAAGCCTAAATATATCCCTTGGCGCAATGGGAGAAGACTGAAAAAGCGGACCTCAGAAAACGCATTGCGATTCCCCTTGGACCATCCCAAAGTGCCCCCAAAGGAAGGCTTTGGGTACAACTGGACTCCCCAGGGGAGCCTTAACGCAGCCCCACATGCAACTGGACCCTCCGTATTCGCTCTTTCACAGCAACCCTAAATATAGCCCTGGCCCGCCTGGCAGTCGACTGAAAGCTCGGGCCACAGAAAATGTGTTACGAGGAAGGCTTTGGGTACAAGTGAACTCCCCAGGGGAGCCTTTACGCAGCCCCACATGCAACTGGACCCTCCTTGTTCACTGTTTACGAGCAACACTAAACATACCCCTAGCCACCATGGTAGAAGACTGAAAACTCGGGCCACAGAAAAAATGTTAAAAGCCTAATTCGCCCATCCAAAAGTGCCCCCAGAGGAAGGCTTTGGGTACAACTGAACTCCCCAGGGGAGCCTTAAAGCAGCCCCACATGCAACTGGACCCTCCGGGTTCACTCTTTCACAGCAACCCTAAATATAGCCCTGGCCCGCCTGGCAGTCGTCTGAAAACTCGGGCCCCAGAAAATGCGTTAAAAGCCTAATTCGCCCAGCCAAAAGTGCCCCCAGAGGAAGGCTTTGGGTACAACTGAACTCCCCAGGGGAGCCTTTACGCAGCCCCACATGCAACTGGACCCTCCTTGTTCACTGTTTACGAGCAACCCTAAATATACCCGTAGCCACCATGGCAGAAGACTGAAAACTCGGGCTCCAGAAAATGCGTTTCAAGCCCCATTCACCCATCCAGAAGTGCCCCCAAAGGAAGGCTTTGGGTACAACTGAACTCCCCAGGGGAGCCTTTATGCAGCCCCACATGCAACTGGACCCTCCGGGTTCACTCTTTCACCACAAGCCTAAATATATCCCTTGGCGCAATGGGAGAAGACTGAAAAAGCGGACCTCAGAAAACGCATTGCGATTCCCCTTGGACCATCCCAAAGTGCCCCCAAAGGAAGGCTTTGGGTACAACTGGACTCCCCAGGGGAGCCTTAACGCAGCCCCACATGCAACTGGACCCTCCGTATTCGCTCTTTCACAGCAACCCTAAATATAGCCCTGGCCCGCCTGGCAGTCGACTGAAAGCTCGGGCCACAGAAAATGTGTTACGAGCCCCATTCGCACATCCAAAAGTGCCCCCAGAGGAAGGCTTTGGGTACAAGTGAACTCCCCAGGGGAGCCTTTACGCAGCCCCACATGCAACTGGACCCTCCTTGTTCACTGTTTTCGAGCAACCCTAAACATACCCCTAGCCACCATGGCAGAAGACTGAAAACTCGGGCCACAGAAAAAATGTTAAAAGCCTAATTCGCCCATCCAAAAGTGCCCCCAGAGGAAGGCTTTGGGTACAACTGAACTCCCCAGGGGAGCCTTAAAGCAGCCCCACATGCAACTGGACCCTCCGGGTTCACTCTTTCACAGCAATCCTAAATATAGCCCTGGCCCGCCTGGCAGTCGTCTGAAAACTCGGGCCCCAGAAAATGCGTTAAAAGCCTAATTCGCCCATCCAAAAGTGCCCCCAGAGGAAGGATTTGGGTACAACTGAACTCCCCAGGGGAGCCTTTACGCAGCCCCACATGCAACTGGACCCTCTTTGTTCACTGTTTACGAGCAACCCTAAATATACCCGTAGCCACCATGGCAGAAGACTGAAAACTCGGGCTCCAGAAAAGGCGTTTCAAGCCCCTTTCGCCCATCCAGAAGTGCCCCCAAAGGAAGGCTTTGGGTACAATGGAACTCCCCAGGGGAGCCTTTATGCAGCCCCACATGCAACTGGACCCTCCGGGTTCACTCTTTCACCTCAAGCCTAAATATAGCCCTAGCACGCCTGGCAGTCGACTGAAAGCTCGGGCCACAGAAAATGTGTTACGAGCCCCATTCGCCCATCCAAAAGTGCCTCCAAAGGAAGGTTTTGGGTACATCTGAACTCCCCAGGGGAGCCTTTATGCAGGCCCATACGCAACTGGACCCCCCGTGTTCGCTGTTTAAAAGCAACCCTAAATATAACACTAGCCAGCATGGCAGAAAACTGAAAACTCGGGCCACAGAAAAAGCGTTTCAAGCCCCATTCGCCCATCCAGAAATGCCCCCAAAGGAAGGCTTTGGGTACAAGTGAACTCCCCAGGGGAGCCTTTACGCAGCCCCACATGCAACTGGACCCTCCGTATTCGCTCTTTCACAGCAACCCTAAATATAACCCTGGCCCGCATGGCAGACGACTGAAAAATCGGGCCACAGAAAACGTGCTACAAGCCCCATTCGACCATCCAAAAGTGCCCCCAAAGGAAGGCTTTGGGTACAAGTGAACTCCCCAGGGGAGCCTTTATGCAGCCCCACATGCAACTGGACCCTCCGGGTTCACTCTTTCACCGCAAGCCTGAATATAGCCCTCGGCGCAATGGGAGAAGACTGAAAAAGCGAGCCTCAGAAAACGCATTGCGATTCCCCGTGGACCATCCAGAAGTGCTCGCAAAGGAAATCTTTGGGTACAACTGGACTCCCCAAGGGAGCCTTAACGCAGCCCCACATGCAACTGGACCCTCCGTATTCGCTCTTTCACAGCAACCCTAAATATAGCCCTGGCCCGCCTGGCAGTCGACTGAAAACTCGGGCCCCAGAAAATGCATTAAAAGCCTAATTCGCCCATCCAAAAGTGCCTCCAGAGGAAGGCTTTGGGTACAAGTGAACTCCCCAGGGGAGCCTTTACGCAGCCCCACATGCATCTGGACCCTCCGTGTTCGCTCTTTACAGCAACCCTAAATATAACCATAACCAGCATGGCAGACGACTGAAAAATCGGGCCCCAGAAAACGTGCTACAAGCCCCATTCGACCATCCAAAAGTGCCCCCAAAGGAAGGCTTTGGGTACAAGTGAACTCCCCAGGGGAGCCTTTATGCAGGCCCATACGCAACTGGACCCCCCGTGTTCGCTGTTTATAAGCAACCCTAAATATATCACTAGCCACCATGGCAGAAAACTGAAAACTCGGGCCACAGAAAAAGCGTTTCAAGCCCCATTCACCCATCCAGAAGTGCCCCCAAAGGAAGGCTTTGGGTACAACTGAACTCCCCAGGGGAGCCTTAATGCAGACCCACATGCAACTGGACCCTCCGGGTTCACTCTTTCACTGCAAGCCTAAATATAGCCCTGGCACGCCTGGCAGTCGACTGAAAGCTCGGGCCACAGAAAATGTGTTACGAGCCCCATTCGCCCATCCAAAAGTGCCTCCAAAGGAAGGCTATGGGTACATCTGAACTCCCCAGGGGAGCCTTTACGCAGCCCCACATGCAACTGGACCCTCTGTGTTCGCTCTTTCACAGCAACCCTAAATATAACCCTAGCCAGCATGGCAGAAGACTGAAAACTCGGGCTCCAGAAAATGCGTTTCAAGCCCCATTCACCCATCCAGAAGTGCCCCCAAAAGAAGGCTTTGGGTACAACTGAACTCCCCAGGGGAGCCTTTATGCAGCCCCACATGCAACTGGACCCTCCGGGTTCACTCTTTCACCACAAGCCTAAATATAGCCCTTGGCGCAATGGGAGAAGACTGAAAAAGCGGACCTCAGAAAACGCATTGCAATTCCCCTTGGACCATCCCAAAGTGCCCCCAAAGGAAGGCTTTGGGTACAACTGGACTCCCCAGGGGAGCCTTTACGCAGCCCCACATGCAGCTGGACCCTCCGTATTCGCTCTTTCACAGCAACCCTATATATAGCCCTGGCCGGCCTGGCAGTCGACTGAAAGCTCGGGCCACAGAAAATGTGTTACGAGCCCCATTCGCACATCCAAAAGTGCCCCCAGAGGAAGGCTTTGGGTACAAGTGAACTCCTGAGGGGAGCCTTTACTCAGCCCCACATGCAACTGGACCCTCCGTGTTCGCTCTTTACAGCAACCCTAAATATAACCCTAACCAGCATGGCAGAAGACTGAAAACTCGGGCCACAGAAAACGTGCTACAAGCCCCATTCGCCCATCCAAAAGTGCCCCCACAGGAAGGCTTTGGGTACAAGTGAACTCCCCAGGGGAGCCTTTACGCAGCCCCACATGCAACTGGACCCTCCTTGTTCACTGTTTACGAGCAACCCTAAACATACCCCTAGCCACCATGGCAGAAGACTGAAAACTCGGGCCACAGAAAAAATGTTAAAAGCCTAATTCGCCCATCCAAAAGTGCCCCCAGAGGAAGGCTTTGGGTACAACTGAACTCCCCAGGGGAGCCTTTATGCAGCCCCACATGCAACTGGACCCTCCGGGTTCACTCTTTCACAGCAACCCTAAATATAGCCCTGGCCCGCCTGGCAGTCGTCTGAAAACTCGGGCCCCAGAAAATGCGTTAAAAGCCTAATTCGCCCATCCAAAAGTGCCCCCAGAGGAAGGCTTTGGGTACAACTGAACTCCCCAGGGGAGCCTTAACGCAGCCCCACATGCAACTGGACCCTCCGTATTCGCTATTTCACAGCAACCCTAAATATAACCCTGGCCCGCCTGGCATTCGACTGAAAGCTCGGGCCACAGAAAATGTGTTACGAGCCCCATTCGCCCATCCAAAAGTGCCTCCAAAGGAAGGCTTTGGGTACAACTGAACTCCCCAGGGGAGCCTTTATGCAGGCCCATACGCAACTGGACCCCCCGTGTTCGCTGTTTACAAGCAACCCTAAATATGACACTAGCCAGCATGGCAGAAAACTGAAAACTCGGGCCACAGAAAAAGCGTTTCAAGCCCCATTCGCCCATCCAGAAGTACCCCCAAAGGAAGGCTTTGGGTACAAGTGAACTCCCCAGGGGAGCCTTTACGCAGCCCCACATGCAACTGGACCCTCCGTATTCGCTCTTTCACAGCAACCCTAAATATAACCCTGGCCCGCATGGCAGACGACTGAAAAATCGGGCCACAGAAAACGTGCTACAAGCCCCATTCGACCATCCAAAAGTGCCCCCAAAGGAAGGCTTTGGGTACAACTGAACTCCCCAGGGGAGCCTTTATGCAGGCCCATACGCAACTGGACCCCCCGTGTTCGCTGTTTACAAGCAACCCTAAATATAACACTAGCCAGCATGGCAGAAAACTGAAAACTCGGGCCACAGAAAATGCGTTAAAAGCCTAATTCGCCCATCCAAAAGTGCCCCCAGAGGAAGGCTTTGGGTACAACTGAACTCCCCAGGGGAGCCTTAACGCAGCCCCACATGCAACTGGACCCTCCGTATTCGCTCTTTCACAGCATCCCTAAATATAACCCTGGCCGGCCTGGCAGTCGACTGAAAACTCGGGCCCCAGAAAATGCGTTAAAAGCCTAATTCGCCCATCCAAAAGTGCCCCCAGAGGAAGGCTTTGGGTACAACTGAACTCCCCAGGGGAGCCTTTACGCAGCCCCACATGCAACTGGACCCTCCTTGTTCACTGTTTACGAGCAACCCTAAATATACCCCTAGCCACCATGGCAGAAGACTGAAAACTCGGGCTCCAGAAAATGCGTTTCAAGCCTAATTCGCCCATCCAGAAGTGCCCCCAAAGGAAGGCTTTGGGTACAAGTGAACTCCCCAGGGGAGCCTTTACGCAGCCCCACATGCAACTGGACCCTCCGTGTTCGCTCTTTCACAGCAACCCTAAATATAACCCTAGCCAGCATGGCAGACGACTAAAAAATCGGGCCACAGAAAACGTGCTACAAGCCCCATTCGCCCATCCAAAAGTGCCCCCAAAGGAAGGCTTTGGGTACAACTGAACTCCCCAGGGGAGCCTTTATGCAGGCCCATACGCAACTGGACTCCCCGTGTTTGCTGTTTACAAGCAACCCTAAATATAACACTAGCCAGCATGGCAGAAAACTGAAAACTCGGGCCACAGAAAATGCGTTAAAAGCCTAATTCGCCCATCCAAAAGTGCCCCCAGAGGAAGGCTTTGGGTACAACTGAACTCCCCAGGGGAGCCTTTATGCAGCCCCACATGCAACTGGACCCTCCGGGTTCACTCTTTCACAGCAACCCTAAATATAGCCCTGGCCCGCCTGGCAGTCGACTGAAAACTCGGGCCCCAGAAAATGCGTTAAAAGCCTAATTCGCCCATCCAAAAGTGCCCCCAGAGGAAGGCTTTGGGTACAACTGAACTCCCCAGGGGAGCCTTAACGCAGCCCCACATGCAACTGGACCCTCCGTATTCGCTCTTTCACAGCAACCCTAAATATAGCCCTGGCCCACCTAGCAGTCGACTGAAAACTCGGGCCCCAGAAAATGCGTTAAAAGCCTAATTCGCCCATCCAAAAGCGCCCCCAGAGGAAGGCTTTGGGTACAACTGAACTCCCCAGGGGAGCCTTTACGCAGCCCCACATGCAACTGGACCCTCCTTGTTCACTGTTTACGAGCAACCCTAAATATACCCCTAGCCAGCATGGCAGAAGACTGAAAACTCGGGCTCCATAAAATGCGTTTCAAGCCCCATTCACCCATCCAGAAGTGCCCCCAAAGGAAGGCTTTGGGTACAACTGAACTCCCCAGGGGAGCCTTTATGCAGCCCCACATGCAACTGGACCCTCCGGGTTCACTCTTTCACCACAAGCCTAAATATATCCCTTGGCGCAATGGGAGAAGACTGAAAAAGCGGACCTCAGAAAACGCATTGCGATTCCCCTTGGACCATCCCAAAGTGCCCCCAAAGGAAGGCTTTGGGTACAACTGGACTCCCCAGGGGAGCCTTAACGCAGCCCCACATGCAACTGGACCCTCCGTATTCGCTCTTTCACAGCAACCCTAAATATAGCCCTGGCCCGCCTGGCAGTCGACTGAAAGCTCGGGCCACAGAAAATGTGTTACGAGCCCCATTCGCACATCCAAAAGTGCCCCCAGAGGAAGGCTTTGGGTACAAGTGAACTCCCCAGGGGAGCCTTTACGCAGCCCCACATGCAACTGGACCCTCCTTGTTCACTGTTTACGAGCAACACTAAACATACCCCTAGCCACCATGGTAGAAGACTGAAAACTCGGGCCACAGAAAAAATGTTAAAAGCCTAATTCGCCCATCCAAAAGTGCCCCCAGAGGAAGGCTTTGGGTACAACTGAACTCCCCAGGGGAGCCTTTATGCAGCCCCACATGCAACTGGACCCTCCGGGTTCACTCTTTCACAGCAACCCTAAATATAGCCCTGGCCCGCCTGGCAGTCGTCTGAAAACTCGGGCCCCAGAAAATGCGTTAAAAGCCTAATTCGCCCATCCAAAAGTGCCCCCAGAGGAAGGCTTTGGGTACAACTGAACTCCCCAGGGGAGCCTTTACGCAGCCCCACATGCAACTGGACCCTCCTTGTTCACTGTTTACGAGCAACCCTAAATATACCCGTAGCCACCATGGCAGAAGACTGAAAACTCGGGCTCCAGAAAATGCGTTTCAAGCCCCATTCACCCATCCAGAAGTGCCCCCAAAGGAAGGCTTTGGGTACAACTGAACTCCCCAGGGGAGCCTTTATGCAGCCCCACATGCAACTGGACCCTCCGGGTTCACTCTTTCACCACAAGCCTAAATATATCCCTTGGCGCAATGGGAGAAGACTGAAAAAGCGGACCTCAGAAAACGCATTGCGATTCCCCTTGGACCATCCCAAAGTGCCCCCAAAGGAAGGCTTTGGGTACAACTGGACTCCCCAGGGGAGCCTTAACGCAGCCCCACATGCAACTGGACCCTCCGTATTCGCTCTTTCACAGCAACCCTAAATATAGCCCTGGCCCGCCTGGCAGTCGACTGAAAGCTCGGGCCACAGAAAATGTGTTACGAGCCCCATTCGCACATCCAAAAGTGCCCCCAGAGGAAGGCTTTGGGTACAAGTGAACTCCCCAGGGGAGCCTTTACGCAGCCCCACATGCAACTGGACCCTCCTTGTTCACTGTTTTCGAGCAACCCTAAACATACCCCTAGCCACCATGGCAGAAGACTGAAAACTCGGGCCACAGAAAAAATGTTAAAAGCCTAATTCGCCCATCCAAAAGTGCCCCCAGAGGAAGGCTTTGGGTACAACTGAACTCCCCAGGGGAGCCTTAAAGCAGCCCCACATGCAACTGGACCCTCCGGGTTCACTCTTTCACAGCAATCCTAAATATAGCCCTGGCCCGCCTGGCAGTCGTCTGAAAACTCGGGCCCCAGAAAATGCGTTAAAAGCCTAATTCGCCCATCCAAAAGTGCCCCCAGAGGAAGGATTTGGGTACAACTGAACTCCCCAGGGGAGCCTTTACGCAGCCCCACATGCAACTGGACCCTCTTTGTTCACTGTTTACGAGCAACCCTAAATATACCCGTAGCCACCATGGCAGAAGACTGAAAACTCGGGCTCCAGAAAAGGCGTTTCAAGCCCCTTTCGCCCATCCAGAAGTGCCCCCAAAGGAAGGCTTTGGGTACAATGGAACTCCCCAGGGGAGCCTTTATGCAGCCCCACATGCAACTGGACCCTCCGGGTTCACTCTTTCACCTCAAGCCTAAATATAGCCCTAGCACGCCTGGCAGTCGACTGAAAGCTCGGGCCACAGAAAATGTGTTACGAGCCCCATTCGCCCATCCAAAAGTGCCTCCAAAGGAAGGTTTTGGGTACATCTGAACTCCCCAGGGGAGCCTTTATGCAGGCCCATACGCAACTGGACCCCCCGTGTTCGCTGTTTAAAAGCAACCCTAAATATAACACTAGCCAGCATGGCAGAAAACTGAAAACTCGGGCCACAGAAAAAGCGTTTCAAGCCCCATTCGCCCATCCAGAAATGCCCCCAAAGGAAGGCTTTGGGTACAAGTGAACTCCCCAGGGGAGCCTTTACGCAGCCCCACATGCAACTGGACCCTCCGTATTCGCTCTTTCACAGCAACCCTAAATATAACCCTGGCCCGCATGGCAGACGACTGAAAAATCGGGCCACAGAAAACGTGCTACAAGCCCCATTCGACCATCCAAAAGTGCCCCCAAAGGAAGGCTTTGGGTACAAGTGAACTCCCCAGGGGAGCCTTTATGCAGCCCCACATGCAACTGGACCCTCCGGGTTCACTCTTTCACCGCAAGCCTGAATATAGCCCTCGGCGCAATGGGAGAAGACTGAAAAAGCGAGCCTCAGAAAACGCATTGCGATTCCCCGTGGACCATCCAGAAGTGCTCGCAAAGGAAATCTTTGGGTACAACTGGACTCCCCAAGGGAGCCTTAACGCAGCCCCACATGCAACTGGACCCTCCGTATTCGCTCTTTCACAGCAACCCTAAATATAGCCCTGGCCCGCCTGGCAGTCGACTGAAAACTCGGGCCCCAGAAAATGCATTAAAAGCCTAATTCGCCCATCCAAAAGTGCCTCCAGAGGAAGGCTTTGGGTACAAGTGAACTCCCCAGGGGAGCCTTTACGCAGCCCCACATGCATCTGGACCCTCCGTGTTCGCTCTTTACAGCAACCCTAAATATAACCATAACCAGCATGGCAGACGACTGAAAAATCGGGCCCCAGAAAACGTGCTACAAGCCCCATTCGACCATCCAAAAGTGCCCCCAAAGGAAGGCTTTGGGTACAAGTGAACTCCCCAGGGGAGCCTTTATGCAGGCCCATACGCAACTGGACCCCCCGTGTTCGCTGTTTATAAGCAACCCTAAATATATCACTAGCCACCATGGCAGAAAACTGAAAACTCGGGCCACAGAAAAAGCGTTTCAAGCCCCATTCACCCATCCAGAAGTGCCCCCAAAGGAAGGCTTTGGGTACAACTGAACTCCCCAGGGGAGCCTTAATGCAGACCCACATGCAACTGGACCCTCCGGGTTCACTCTTTCACTGCAAGCCTAAATATAGCCCTGGCACGCCTGGCAGTCGACTGAAAGCTCGGGCCACAGAAAATGTGTTACGAGCCCCATTCGCCCATCCAAAAGTGCCTCCAAAGGAAGGCTATGGGTACATCTGAACTCCCCAGGGGAGCCTTTACGCAGCCCCACATGCAACTGGACCCTCTGTGTTCGCTCTTTCACAGCAACCCTAAATATAACCCTAGCCAGCATGGCAGAAGACTGAAAACTCGGGCTCCAGAAAATGCGTTTCAAGCCCCATTCACCCATCCAGAAGTGCCCCCAAAAGAAGGCTTTGGGTACAACTGAACTCCCCAGGGGAGCCTTTATGCAGCCCCACATGCAACTGGACCCTCCGGGTTCACTCTTTCACCACAAGCCTAAATATAGCCCTTGGCGCAATGGGAGAAGACTGAAAAAGCGGACCTCAGAAAACGCATTGCAATTCCCCTTGGACCATCCCAAAGTGCCCCCAAAGGAAGGCTTTGGGTACAACTGGACTCCCCAGGGGAGCCTTTACGCAGCCCCACATGCAGCTGGACCCTCCGTATTCGCTCTTTCACAGCAACCCTATATATAGCCCTGGCCGGCCTGGCAGTCGACTGAAAGCTCGGGCCACAGAAAATGTGTTACGAGCCCCATTCGCACATCCAAAAGTGCCCCCAGAGGAAGGCTTTGGGTACAAGTGAACTCCTGAGGGGAGCCTTTACTCAGCCCCACATGCAACTGGACCCTCCGTGTTCGCTCTTTACAGCAACCCTAAATATAACCCTAACCAGCATGGCAGAAGACTGAAAACTCGGGCCACAGAAAACGTGCTACAAGCCCCATTCGCCCATCCAAAAGTGCCCCCACAGGAAGGCTTTGGGTACAAGTGAACTCCCCAGGGGAGCCTTTACGCAGCCCCACATGCAACTGGACCCTCCTTGTTCACTGTTTACGAGCAACCCTAAACATACCCCTAGCCACCATGGCAGAAGACTGAAAACTCGGGCCACAGAAAAAATGTTAAAAGCCTAATTCGCCCATCCAAAAGTGCCCCCAGAGGAAGGCTTTGGGTACAACTGAACTCCCCAGGGGAGCCTTTATGCAGCCCCACATGCAACTGGACCCTCCGGGTTCACTCTTTCACAGCAACCCTAAATATAGCCCTGGCCCGCCTGGCAGTCGTCTGAAAACTCGGGCCCCAGAAAATGCGTTAAAAGCCTAATTCGCCCATCCAAAAGTGCCCCCAGAGGAAGGCTTTGGGTACAACTGAACTCCCCAGGGGAGCCTTAACGCAGCCCCACATGCAACTGGACCCTCCGTATTCGCTATTTCACAGCAACCCTAAATATAACCCTGGCCCGCCTGGCATTCGACTGAAAGCTCGGGCCACAGAAAATGTGTTACGAGCCCCATTCGCCCATCCAAAAGTGCCTCCAAAGGAAGGCTTTGGGTACAACTGAACTCCCCAGGGGAGCCTTTATGCAGGCCCATACGCAACTGGACCCCCCGTGTTCGCTGTTTACAAGCAACCCTAAATATGACACTAGCCAGCATGGCAGAAAACTGAAAACTCGGGCCACAGAAAAAGCGTTTCAAGCCCCATTCGCCCATCCAGAAGTACCCCCAAAGGAAGGCTTTGGGTACAAGTGAACTCCCCAGGGGAGCCTTTACGCAGCCCCACATGCAACTGGACCCTCCGTATTCGCTCTTTCACAGCAACCCTAAATATAACCCTGGCCCGCATGGCAGACGACTGAAAAATCGGGCCACAGAAAACGTGCTACAAGCCCCATTCGACCATCCAAAAGTGCCCCCAAAGGAAGGCTTTGGGTACAACTGAACTCCCCAGGGGAGCCTTTATGCAGGCCCATACGCAACTGGACCCCCCGTGTTCGCTGTTTACAAGCAACCCTAAATATAACACTAGCCAGCATGGCAGAAAACTGAAAACTCGGGCCACAGAAAATGCGTTAAAAGCCTAATTCGCCCATCCAAAAGTGCCCCCAGAGGAAGGCTTTGGGTACAACTGAACTCCCCAGGGGAGCCTTAACGCAGCCCCACATGCAACTGGACCCTCCGTATTCGCGCTTTCACAGCATCCCTAAATATAACCCTGGCCGGCCTGGCAGTCGACTGAAAACTCGGGCCCCAGAAAATGCGTTAAAAGCCTAATTCGCCCATCCAAAAGTGCCCCCAGAGGAAGGCTTTGGGTACAACTGAACTCCCCAGGGGAGCCTTTACGCAGCCCCACATGCAACTGGACCCTCCTTGTTCACTGTTTACGAGCAACCCTAAATATACCCCTAGCCACCATGGCAGAAGACTGAAAACTCGGGCTCCAGAAAATGCGTTTCAAGCCCCTTTCGCCCATCCAGAAGTGCCCCCAAAGGAAGGCTTTGGGTACAAGTGAACTCCCCAGGGGAGCCTTTACGCAGCCCCACATGCAACTGGACCCTCCGTGTTCGCTCTTTCACAGCAACCCTAAATATAACCCTAGCCAGCATGGCAGACGACTGAAAAATCGGGCCACAGAAAACGTGCTACAAGCCCCATTCGCCCATCCAAAAGTGCCCCCAAAGGAAGGCTTTGGGTACAACTGAACTCCCCAGGGGAGCCTTTATGCAGGCCCATACGCAACTGGACTCCCCGTGTTTGCTGTTTACAAGCAACCCTAAATATAACACTAGCCAGCATGGCAGAAAACTGAAAACTCGGGCCACAGAAAATGCGTTAAAAGCCTAATTCGCCCATCCAAAAGTGCCCCCAGAGGAAGGCTTTGGGTACAACTGAACTCCCCAGGGGAGCCTTTATGCAGCCCCACATGCAACTGGACCCTCCGGGTTCACTCTTTCACAGCAACCCTAAATATAGCCCTGGCCCGCCTGGCAGTCGACTGAAAACTCGGGCCCCAGAAAATGCGTTAAAAGCCTAATTCGCCCATCCAAAAGTGCCCCCAGAGGAAGGCTTTGGGTACAACTGAACTCCCCAGGGGAGCCTTAACGCAGCCCCACATGCAACTGGACCCTCCGTATTCGCTCTTTCACAGCAACCCTAAATATAGCCCTGGCCCACCTAGCAGTCGACTGAAAACTCGGGCCCCAGAAAATGCGTTAAAAGCCTAATTCGCCCATCCAAAAGTGCCCCCAGAGGAAGGCTTTGGGTACAACTGAACTCCCCAGGGGAGCCTTTACGCAGCCCCACATGCAACTGGACCCTCCTTGTTCACTGTTTACGAGCAACCCTAAATATACCCCTAGCCAGCATGGCAGAAGACTGAAAACTCGGGCTCCAGAAAATGCGTTTCAAGCCCCATTCACCCATCCAGAAGTGCCCCCAAAGGAAGGCTTTGGGTACAACTGAACTCCCCAGGGGAGCCTTTATGCAGCCCCACATGCAACTGGACCCTCCGGGTTCACTCTTTCACCACAAGCCTAAATATATCCCTTGGCGCAATGGGAGAAGACTGAAAAAGCGGACCTCAGAAAACGCATTGCGATTCCCCTTGGACCATCCCAAAGTGCCCCCAAAGGAAGGCTTTGGGTACAACTGGACTCCCCAGGGGAGCCTTAACGCAGCCCCACATGCAACTGGACCCTCCGTATTCGCTCTTTCACAGCAACCCTAAATATAGCCCTGGCCCGCCTGGCAGTCGACTGAAAGCTCGGGCCACAGAAAATGTGTTACGAGCCCCATTCGCACATCCAAAAGTGCCCCCAGAGGAAGGCTTTGGGTACAAGTGAACTCCCCAGGGGAGCCTTTACGCAGCCCCACATGCAACTGGACCCTCCTTGTTCACTGTTTACGAGCAACCCTAAACATACCCCTAGCCACCATGGTAGAAGACTGAAAACTCGGGCCACAGAAAAAATGTTAAAAGCCTAATTCGCCCATCCAAAAGTGCCCCCAGAGGAAGGCTTTGGGTACAACTGAACTCCCCAGGGGAGCCTTTATGCAGCCCCACATGCAACTGGACCCTCCGGGTTCACTCTTTCACAGCAACCCTAAATATAGCCCTGGCCCGCCTGGCAGTCGTCTGAAAACTCGGGCCCCAGAAAATGCGTTAAAAGCCTAATTCGCCCATCCAAAAGTGCCCCCAGAGGAAGGCTTTGGGTACAACTGAACTCCCCAGGGGAGCCTTTACGCAGCCCCACATGCAACTGGACCCTCCTTGTTCACTGTTTACGAGCAACCCTAAATATACCCGTAGCCACCATGGCAGAAGACTGAAAACTCGGGCTCCAGAAAATGCGTTTCAAGCCCCATTCACCCATCCAGAAGTGCCCCCAAAGGAAGGCTTTGGGTACAACTGAACTCCCCAGGGGAGCCTTTATGCAGCCCCACATGCAACTGGACCCTCCGGGTTCACTCTTTCACCACAAGCCTAAATATATCCCTTGGCGCAATGGGAGAAGACTGAAAAAGCGGACCTCAGAAAACGCATTGCGATTCCCCTTGGACCATCCCAAAGTGCCCCCAAAGGAAGGCTTTGGGTACAACTGGACTCCCCAGGGGAGCCTTAACGCAGCCCCACATGCAACTGGACCCTCCGTATTCGCTCTTTCACAGCAACCCTAAATATAGCCCTGGCCCGCCTGGCAGTCGACTGAAAGCTCGGGCCACAGAAAATGTGTTACGAGCCCCATTCGCACATCCAAAAGTGCCCCCAGAGGAAGGCTTTGGGTACAAGTGAACTCCCCAGGGGAGCCTTTACGCAGCCCCACATGCAACTGGACCCTCCTTGTTCACTGTTTTCGAGCAACCCTAAACATACCCCTAGCCACCATGGCAGAAGACTGAAAACTCGGGCCACAGAAAAAATGTTAAAAGCCTAATTCGCCCATCCAAAAGTGCCCCCAGAGGAAGGCTTTGGGTACAACTGAACTCCCCAGGGGAGCCTTAAAGCAGCCCCACATGCAACTGGACCCTCCGGGTTCACTCTTTCACAGCAATCCTAAATATAGCCCTGGCCCGCCTGGCAGTCGTCTGAAAACTCGGGCCCCAGAAAATGCGTTAAAAGCCTAATTCGCCCATCCAAAAGTGCCCCCAGAGGAAGGATTTGGGTACAACTGAACTCCCCAGGGGAGCCTTTACGCAGCCCCACATGCAACTGGACCCTCTTTGTTCACTGTTTACGAGCAACCCTAAATATACCCGTAGCCACCATGGCAGAAGACTGAAAACTCGGGCTCCAGAAAAGGCGTTTCAAGCCCCTTTCGCCCATCCAGAAGTGCCCCCAAAGGAAGGCTTTGGGTACAATGGAACTCCCCAGGGGAGCCTTTATGCAGCCCCACATGCAACTGGACCCTCCGGGTTCACTCTTTCACCTCAAGCCTAAATATAGCCCTAGCACGGCTGGCAGTCGACTGAAAGCTCGGGCCACAGAAAATGTGTTACGAGCCCCATTCGCCCATCCAAAAGTGCCTCCAAAGGAAGGTTTTGGGTACATCTGAACTCCCCAGGGGAGCCTTTATGCAGGCCCATACGCAACTGGACCCCCCGTGTTCGCTGTTTAAAAGCAACCCTAAATATAACACTAGCCAGCATGGCAGAAAACTGAAAACTCGGGCCACAGAAAAAGCGTTTCAAGCCCCATTCGCCCATCCAGAAATGCCCCCAAAGGAAGGCTTTGGGTACAAGTGAACTCCCCAGGGGAGCCTTTACGCAGCCCCACATGCAACTGGACCCTCCGTATTCGCTCTTTCACAGCAACCCTAAATATAACCCTGGCCCGCATGGCAGACGACTGAAAAATCGGGCCACAGAAAACGTGCTACAAGCCCCATTCGACCATCCAAAAGTGCCCCCAAAGGAAGGCTTTGGGTACAACTGAACTCCCCAGGGGAGCCTTTATGCAGCCCCACATGCAACTGGACCCTCCGGGTTCACTCTTTCACAGCAACCCTAAATATAGCCCTGGCCCGCCTGGCAGTCGACTGAAAACTCGGGCCCCAGAAAATGCGTTAAAAGCCTAATTCGCCCATCCAAAAGTGCTCCCAGAGGAAGGCTTTGGGTACAACTGAACTCCCCAGGGGAGCCTTAACGCAGCCCCACATACAACTGGACCCTCCGGGTTCACTCTTTCACAGCAACCCTAAATATAGCCCTGGCCACCATGGCAGAAGACTGAAAACTCGGGCTCCAGAAAATGCGTTTCAAGCCCCATTCACCCATCCAGAAGTGCCCCCAAAGGAAGGCTTTGGGTACAACTGAACTCCCCAGGGGAGCCTTTATGCAGCCCCACATGCAACTGGACCCTCCTTGTTCACTGTTTACGAGCAACCGTAAATATACCCCTAGCCACCATGGCAGAAGACTGAAAACTCGGGCCACAGAAAAACTGTTAAATGCCTAATTCGCCCATCCAGAAGTGCCCCCAGAGGAAGGCTTTGGGTACAACTGAACTCCCCAGGGGAGCCTTTATGCAGCCCCACATGCAACTGGACCCTCCGTGTTCACTCTTTCACCGCAAGCCTAAATATAGCCCTTGGCGCAATGGGAGAAGACTGAAAAAGCGGACCTCAGAAAACGCATTGCGATTCCCCTTGGACCATCCAAAAGTGCCCCCAAAGGAAGGCTTTGGGTACAAGTGAACTCCCCAGGGGAGCCTTAACGCAGCCCCACATGCAACTGGACCCTCCGTATTCGCTCTTTCACAGCAACCCTAAATATAGCCCTGGCCCGCCTGGCAGTCGACTGAAAGCTCGGGCCACAGAAAATGTGTTACGAGCCCCATTCGCACATCCAAAAGTGCCCCCAAAGGAAGGCTTTGGGTACATCTGAACTCCCCAGGGGAGCCTTTACTCAGCCCCACATGCAACTGGACCCTCCGTGTTCGCTCTTTACAGCAACCCTAAATATAAACCTAGCCAGCATGGCAGAAGACTGAAAACTCGGGCCACAGAAAACGTGCTACAAGCCCCATTCGACCATCCAAAAGTGCCCCGAAAGGAAGGCTTTGGGTACAACTGAACTCCCCAGGGGAGCCTTTATGCAGGCCCATACGCAACTGGACCCCCCGTGTTCGCTGTTTACAAGCAACCCTAAATATAACACTAGCCAGCATGGCAGAAAACTGAAAACTCGGGCCACAGAAAAAGCGTTTCAAGCCCCATTCGCCCATCCAGAAGTGCCCCCAAAGGAAGGCTTTGGGTACAAGTGAACTCCCCAGGGGAGCCTTTACGCAGCCCCACATGCAACTGGACTCTCCGTATTCGCTCTTTCACAGCAACCCTAAATATAACCCTGGCCCGCATGGCAGACGACTGAAAAATCGGGCCACAGAAAACGTGCTACAAGCCCCATTCGACCATCCAAAAGTGCCCCCAAAGGAAGGCTATGGGTACAACTGAACTCCCCAGGGGAGCCTTTATGCAGGCCCATACGCAACTGGACCCCCCGTGTTCGCTGTTTACAAGCAACCCTAAATATAACACTAGCCAGCATGGCAGAAAACTGAAAACTCGGGCCACAGAAAATGCGTTAAAAGCCTAATTCGCCCATCCAAAAGTGCCCCCAGAGGAAGGCTTTGGGTACAACTGAACTCCCCAGGGGAGCCTTAACGCAGCCCCACATGCAACTGGACCCTCCGTATTCGCTCTTTCACAGCATCCGTAAATATAGCCCTGGCCGGCCTGGCAGTCGACTGAAAACTCGGGCCCCAGAAAATGCGTTAAAAGCCTAATTCGCCCATCCAAAAGTGCCCCCAGAGGAAGGCTTTGGGTACAACTGAACTCCCCAGGGGAGCCTTTATGCAGCCCCACATGCAACTGGACCCTCCGGGTTCACTCTTTCACAGCAACCCTAAATATAGCCCTGGCCCGCCTGGCAGTCGACTGAAAACTCGGGCCCCAGAAAATGCGTTAAAAGCCTAATTCGCCCAGCCAAAAGTGCCCCCAGAGGAAGGCTTTGGGTACAAGTGAACTCCCCAGGGGAGCCTTTACGCAGCCCCACATGCAACTGGACCCTCCTTGTTCACTGTTTACGAGCAACCCTAAATATACCCCTAGCCACCATGGCAGAAGACTGAAAATTCGGGCTCCAGAAAATGCGTTTCAAGCCCCATTCACCCATCCAGAAGTGCCCCCAAAGGAAGGCTTTGGGTACAACTGAACTCCCCAGGGGAGCCTTTATGCAGCCCCACATGCAACTGGACCCTCCGGGTTCACTCTTTCACCGCAAGCCTAAATATAGCCCTTGGCGCAATGGGAGAAGACTGAAAAATCGGACCTCAGAAAACGCATTGCGATTCCCCTTGGACCATCCCAAAGTGCCCCCAAAGGAAGGCTTTGGGTACAACTGGACTCCCCAGGGGAGCCTTAACGCAGCCCCACATGCAACTGGACCCTCCGTATTCGCTCTTTCACAGCAACCCTAAATATAGCCCTGGCCGGCCTGGCAGTCGACTGAAAGCTCGGGCCACAGAAAATGAGTTACGAGCCCCATTCGCACATCCAAAAGTGCCCCCAGAGGAAGGCTTTGGGTACAAGTGAACTCCCCAGGGGAGCCTTTACTCAGCCCCACATGCAACTGGAACCTCCTTGTTCACTGTTTACGAGCAACCCTAAACATACCCCTAGCCACCATGGCAGAAGACTGAAAACTCGGGCCACAGAAAAAATGTTAAAAGCCTAATTCGCCCATCCAAAAGTGCCCCCAGAGGAAGGCTTTGGGTACAAGTGAACTCCCCAGGGGAGCCTTTATGCAGCCCCACATGCAACTGGACCCTCCGTGTTCACTCTTTCACAGCAACCCTAAATATAGCCCTGGCCCGCCTGGCAGTCGAATGAAAACTCGGGCCCCAGAAAATGCGTTAAAAGCATAATTCGCCCATCCAAAAGTGCCCCCAGAGGAAGGCTTTGGGTACAACTGAACTCCCCAGGGGAGCCTTAACGCAGCCCCACATGCAACTGGACCCTCCGTATTCGCTCTTTCACAGCAACCCTAAATATAACCCTGGCCCGCCTGGCATTCGACTGAAAACTCAAGCCCCAGAAAATGCGTTAAAAGCCTAATTCGCCCATCCAAAAGTGCCCCCAGAGGAAGGCTTTGGGTACAACTGAACTCCCCAGGG
Source organism: Anas acuta (assembly GCF_963932015.1). Classification (NCBI taxonomy): domain Eukaryota; kingdom Metazoa; phylum Chordata; class Aves; order Anseriformes; family Anatidae; genus Anas; species Anas acuta. The sequence goes on from NW_027076132.1 coordinate 25,451, forward strand.
GAGCCTTTACGCAGCCCCACATGCAACTGCACCCTCTTTGTTCACTGTTTACGAGCAACCCTAAATATACCCGTAGCCACCATGGCAGAAGACTGAAAACTCGGGCTCCAGAAAATGCGTTTCAAGCCCCTTTCGCCCATCCAGAAGTGCCCCCAAAGGAAGGCTTTGGGTACAACTGAACTCCCCAGGGGAGCCTTTATGCAGCCCCACATGCAACTGGACCCTCCGGGTTCGCTCTTTCACAGCAACCCTAAATATAACCCTGGCCCGCATGGCAGAAGACTGAAAAATCGGGCCACAGAAAACGTGCTACAAGCCCCATTCGACCATCCAAAAGTGCCCCCAAAGGAAGGCTTTGGGTACAAGTGAACTCCCCAGGGGAGCCTTTATGCAGGCCCATACGCAACTGGACTCCCCGTGTTTGCTGTTTACAAGCAACCCTAAATATAACACTAGCCAGCATGGCAGAAAACTGAAAACTCGGGCCACAGAAAATCTGTTAAAAGCCTAAGTCGCCCATCCAAAAGTGCCCCCAGAGGAAGGCTTTGGGTACAAGTGAACTCCCCAGGGGAGCCTTAACGCAGCCCCACATGCAACTGGACCCTCCGTATTCGCTCTTTCACAGCAACCCTAAATATAGCCCTGGCCCGCCTGGCAGTCGACTGAAAACTCGGGCCCCAGAAAATGCGTTAAAAGCCTAATTCGCCCATCCAAAAGTGCCCCCAGAGGAAGGCTTTGGGTACAAGTGAACTCCCCAGGGGAGCCTTTACGCAGCCCCACATGCAACTGGACCCTCCTTGTTCACTGTTTACGAGCAACCCTAAATATACCCCTAGCCACCATGGCAGAAGACTGAAAACTCGGGCCCCAGAAAATGCGTTTAAAGCCTAATTCGCCCATCCAAAAGTGCCCCCAGAGGAAGGCTTTGGGTACAAGTGAACTCCCCAGGGGAGCCTTTACGCAGCCCCACATGCAACTGGACCCTCCTTGTTTACTGTTTACGAGCAACCCTAAATATACCCCTAGCCACCATGGCAGAAGACTGAAAACTCGGGCTCCAGAAAATGCGTTTCAAGCCCCTTTCGCCCATCCAGAAGTGCCCCCAGAGGAAGGCTTTGGGTACAAGTGAACTCCCCAGGGGAGCCTTTATGCAGCCCCACATGCAACTGGACCCTCAGGGTTCACTCTTTCACAGCAACCCTAAATATAGCCCTCGGTGCAATGGGAGAAGACTGAAAAATCGGGCCACAGAAAAAGCGTTTCAAGCCCCATTCGCCCATCCAGCAGTGCCCCCAAAGGAAGGCTTTGGGTACAAGTGAACTCCCCAGGGGAGCCTTTATGCAGCCCCACATGCAACTGGACCCTCCGTATTCGCTCTTTCACAGCAACCCTATATATAACCCTGGCCCGCATGGCAGACGACTGAAAACTCGGGCCACAGAAAACGTGCTACAAGCCCCATTCGCCCATCCAAAAGTGCCCCCAAAGGAAAGCTTTGGGTACAAGTGAACTCCCCAGGGGAGCCTTTATGCAGCCCCACATGCAACTGGACCCTCCGGGTTCACTCTTTCACAGCAACCCTAAATATAGCCCTGGCCCGCCTGGCAGTCGACTGAAAACTCGGGCCCCAGAAAATGCGTTAAAAGCCTAATTCGCCCATCCAAAAGTGCCCCCAGAGGAAGGCTTTGGGTACAACTGAACTCCCCAGGGGAGCCTTAACGCAGCCCCACATGCAACTGGACCCTCCGTATTCGCTCTTTCACAGCAACCCTAAATATAGCCCTGGCCCGCCTGGCAGTCGACTGAAAACTCGGGCCCCAGAAAATGCGTTAAAAGCCTAATTCGCCCATCCAAAAGTGCCCCCAGAGGAAGGCTTTGGGTACAAGTGAACTCCCCAGGGGAGCCTTTACGCAGCCCCACATGCAACTGGACCCTCCTTGTTCACTGTTTACGAGCAACCCTAAATATACCCCTAGCCACCATGGCAGAAGACTGAAAACTCGGGCTCCAGAAAATGCGTTTCAAGCCCCTTTCGCCCATCCAGAAGTGCCCCCAAAGGAAGGCTTTGGGTACAAGTGAACTCCCCAGGGGAGCCTTTATGCAGCCCCACATGCAACTGGACCCTCCGTATTCGCTCTTTCACAGCAACCCTAAATATAACCCTGGCCCGCATGGCAGAAGACTGAAAAATCGGGCCACAGAAAACGTGCTAGAAGCCCCATTCGCCCATCCAAAAGTGCCCCCAAAGGAAGGCTTTGGGTACAAGTGAACTCCCCAGGGGAGCCTTTATGCAGGCCCATACGCAACTGGACTCCCCGTGTTTGCTGTTTACAAGCAACCCTAAATATAACACTAGCCAGCATGGCAGAAAACTGAAAACTCGGGCCCCAGAAAATGCGTTAAAAGCCTAATTCGCCCATCCAAAAGTGCCCCCAGAGGAAGGCTTTGGGTACAAGTGAACTCCCCAGGGGAGTCTTATGCAGCCCCACATGCAACTGGACCCTCCTTGTTCACTGTTTACGAGCAACCCTAAATATACCCCTAGCCACCATGGCAGAAGACTGAAAACTCGGGCCCCAGAAAATGCGTTTAAAGCCTAATTCGCCCATCCAAAAGTGCCCCCAGAGGAAGGCTTTGGGTACAAGTGAACTCCCCAGGGGAGCCTTTACGCAGCCCCACATGCAACTGGACCCTCCTTGTTTACTGTTTACGAGCAACCCTAAATATACCCCTAGCCACCATGGCAGAAGACTGAAAACTCGGGCTCCAGAAAATGCGTTTCAAGCCCCTTTCGCCCATCCAGAAGTGCCCCCAGAGGAAGGCTTTGGGTACAAGTGAACTCCCCAGGGGAGCCTTTATGCAGCCCCACATGCAACTGGACCCTCAGGGTTCACTCTTTCACAGCAACCCTAAATATAGCCCTCGGTGCAATGGGAGAAGACTGAAAAATCGGGCCACAGAAAAAGCGTTTCAAGCCCCATTCGCCCATCCAGCAGTGCCCCCAAAGGAAGGCTTTGGGTACAAGTGAACTCCCCAGGGGAGCCTTTATGCAGCCCCACATGCAACTGGACCCTCCGTATTCGCTCTTTCACAGCAACCCTAAATATAACCCTGGCCCGCATGGCAGAACACTGAAAAAGCGGGCCTCAGAAAACGCATTGCGATTCCCCTTGGACCATCCAAAAGTGCCCCCAAAGGAAGGCTTTGGGTACAACTGGACTCCCCAGGGGAGCCTTTATGCAGCCCCAAATGCAACTGGACCCTCCGTATTCGCTCTTTCACAGCAACCCTAAATATAGCCCTGGCCCGCTTGGCAGTCGACTGAAAACTCGGGCTCCAGAAAATGCATTAAAAGCCTAATTTGCCCATCCAAAAGTGCCCCCAGAGGAAGGCTTTGGGTACAACTGGACTCCCCAGGGGAGCCTTAACGCAGCCCCACATGCAACTGGACCCTCCTTGTTCGCTCTTTACAGCAACCCTAAATATAACCCTAGCCACCACGGCAGAAGACTGAAAACTCGGGCCACAGAAAAAGCGTTTCAAGCCCCATTCGCCCATCCAGAAGTGCCCCCAAAGGAAGGCTTTGGGTACAAGTGAACTCCACAGGGGAAGCTTTATGCAGCCCCACATGCAACTGGACCCTCCGTATTCGCTCTTTCACAGCAAACCTAAATATAACCCTTGCCCGCATGGCAGACTACTGAAAAATCGGGCCGCCGAAAATGTGCTACAAGCCCCATTCGCCCATCCAAAAGTGCCCCCAAAGGAAGGCTTTGGGTACAAGTGAACTCCCCAGGGGAGCCTTTATGCAGCACCACATGCAACTGGACCCTCCGGGTTCACTCTTTCTCAGCAACCCTAAATATATCCCTGGCCCGCCTGGCGGTCGACTGAAAACTCGGGCCCCAGAAAATGCGTTAAAAGCCTAATTCGCCCATCCAAAAGTGCCCCCAGAGGAAGGCTTTGGGTACATCTGAACTCCCCAGGGGAGCTTTTATGCAGGCCCATACTCAACTGGACCCCACGTGTTCGCTGTTTACGAGCAACCCTAAATATACCCCTAGCCACCATAGCAGAAGACTGAAAACTCGGGCTCCAGAAAATGCGTTTCAAGCCCCATTCACCCATCCAGAAGTGCCCCCAGAGGAAGGCTTTGGGTACAACTGATCTCCCCAGGGGAGCCTTTACGCAGCCCCACATGCAACTGGACCCTCCGGGTTCACTCTTTCACCGCAAGCCTAAATATAGCCCTAGCACGCCTGGCAGTCGACTGAAAGCTCGGGCCACAGAAAATGTGTTACGAGCCCCATTCGCCCATCCAAAAGTGCCCCCAGAGGAAGGCTTTGGGTACAACTGAACTCCCCAGGGGAGCCTTTACGCAGCCCCACATGCAACTGGACCCTCCTTGTTCACTGTTTACGAGCAACCCTAAATATACCCCTAGCCACCATGGCAGAAGACTGAAAACTTGGGCTTCAGAAAATGCGTTTCAAGCCCCATTCACCCATCCAGAAGTGCCCCCAAAGGAAGGCTTTGGGTACAACTGAACTCCCCAGGGGAGCCTTTATGCAGCCCTACATGCAACTGGACCCTCCGGGTTCACTCTTTCACCGCAAGCCTAAATATAGCCCTTGGCGCAATGGGAGAAGACTGAAAAAGCGGGCCTCAGAAAACGCATTGCGATTCCCTTTGGACTATCCCAAAGTGCCCCCAAAGGAAGGCTTTGGGTACAAATGGACTCCCCAGGGGAGCCTTTACGCAGCCCCACATGCAACTGGACCCTCCGTGTTCGCTCTTTACAGCAACCCTAAATATAACCCTAGCCACCATGGCAGAAGACTGAAAACTCGGGCCACAGAAAAAGTGTTTCAAGCCCCTTTCGCCCATCCAGAAGTGCCCCCAAAGGAAGGCTTTGGGTACAAGTGAATTCCCCAGGGGAGCCTTTATGCAGCCCCAAATGCAACTGGACCCTCCGTATTCGCTCTTTCACAGCAACCCTATATATAACCCTGGCCCGCATGGCAGACGACTGAAAAATCGGGCCACAGAAAACGTGCTACAAGCCCCATTCGACCATCCAAAAGTGCCCCCAAAGGAAGGCTTTGGGTACAAGTGAACTCCCCAGGGGAGCCTTTATGCAGGCCCATACGCAACTGGACTCCCCGTGTTCGCTGTTTACAATCAACCCTAAATATAACACTAGTCAGCATGGCAGAAAACTGAAAACTCGGGCCACAGAAAAACTGTTAAAAGCCTAAGTCGCCCATCCAAAAGTGCCCCCAGAGGAAGGCTTTGGGTACAACTGAACTCCCCAGGGGAGCCTTTATGCAGCCCCACATGCAACTGGACCCTCTGTATTCGCTCTTTCACAGCAACCCTAAATATAACCCTGGCTCGCCTGGCAGTCGACTGAAAACTCGGGCCCCAGAAAATGCGTTTCAAGCCCCATTCACCCATCCAGAAGTGCCCCCAAAGGAAGGCTTTGGGTACAAGTGAACTCCCCAGGGGAGCCTTTATGCAGCCCCACATGCAACTGGACCCTCCGTATTCGCTCTTTCACAGCAACCCTAAATATAGCCCTGGCCCGCCTGGCAGTCGACTGAAAACTCGGGCCCCAGAAAATGCGTTAAAAGCCTAATTCGCCCATCCAAAAGTGCCCCCAGAGGAAGGCTTTGGGTACAAGTGAACTCCCCAGGGGAGCCTTTATGCAGCCCCACATGCAACTGGACCCTCCGGGTTCACTCTTTCACAGCAACACTAAATATAGCCCTGGCCCGCCTGGCAGTCGACTGAAAACTCGGGCCACAGAAAAACTGTTAAAAGCCTAATTCGCCCATCCAAAAGTGCCCCCAAAGGAAGGCTTTGGGTACAACTGAACTCCCCAGGGGAGCCTTAACGCAGCCCCACATGCAACTGGACCCTCCGTATTCGCTCTTTCACAGCAACCCTAAATATAGCCCTGGCCCGCCTGGCAGTCGACTGAAAACTCGGGCCCCAGAAAATGCGTTAAAAGCCTAATTCGCCCATCCAAAAGTGCCCCCAGAGGAAGGCTTTGGGTACAACTGAACTCCCCAGGGGAGCCTTTATGCAGCCCCACATGCAACTGGACCCTCCTTGTTCACTGTTTACGAGCAACCCTAAATATACCCCTAGCCACCATGGCAGAAGACTGAAAACTCGGGCTCCAGAAAATGCGTTTCAAGCCCCTTTCGCCCATCCAGAAGTGCCCCCAAAGGAAGGCTTTGGGTACAAGTGAACTCCCCAGGGGAGCCTTTATGCAGCCCCACATGCAACTGGACCCTCCGGGTTCACTCTTTCACAGCAACCCTAAATATAGCCCTGGCCCGCCTGGCAGTCGACTGAAAACTCGGGCCCCAGAAAATGCGTTAAAAGCCTAATTCGCCCATCCAAAAGTGCCCCCAGAGGAAGGCTTTGGGTACAAGTGAACTCCCCAGGGGAGCCTTTATGCAGGCCCATACGCAACTGGACTCCCCGTGTTCGCTGTTTACAAGCAACCCTAAATATAACACTAGCCAGCATGGCAGAAAACTGAAAACTCGGGCCACAGAAAAACTGTTAAAAGCCTAATTCGCCCATCCAAAAGTGCCCCCAGAGGAAGGCTTTGGGTACAACTGAACTCCCCAGGGGAGCCTTTATGCAGCCCCACATGCAACTGGACCCTCCGTATTCGCTCTTTCACAGCAACCCTAAATATAACCCTGGCTCGCCTGGCAGTCGACTGAAAACTCGGGCCCCAGAAAATGCGTTAAAAGCCTAATTCGCCCATCCAAAAGTGCCCCCAGAGGAAGGCTTTGGGTACAACTGAACTCCCCAGGGGAGCCTTTACGCAGCCCCACATGCAACTGGACCCTCCTTGTTCACTGTTTACGAGCAACCCTAAATATACCCCTAGCCAGCATGGCAGAAGACTGAAAACTCGGGCTCCAGAAAATGCGTTTCAAGCCCCTTTCGCCCATCCAGAAGTGCCCCCAAAGGAAGGCTTTGGGTACAAGTGAACTCCCCAGGGGAGCCTTTATGCAGCCCCACATGCAACTGGACCCTCCGTATTCGCTCTTTCACAGCAACCCTAAATATAACCCTGGCCCGCATGGCAGACGACTGAAAACTAGGGCCACAGAAAACGTGCTAGAAGCCCCATTCGCCCATCCAAAAGTGCCCCCAAAGGAAGGCTTTGGGTACAAGTGAACTCCCCAGGGGAGCCTTTATGCAGGCCCATACGCAACTGGACTCCCCGTGTTTGCTGTTTACAAGCAACCCTAAATATAACACTAGCCAGCATGGCAGAAAACTGAAAACTCGGGCCACAGAAAAACTGTTAAAAGCCTAATTCGCCCATCCAAAAGTGCCCCCAGAGGAAGGCTTTGGGTACAAGTGAACTCCCCAGGGGAGCCTTTATGCAGCCCCACATGCAACTGGACCCTCCGGGTTCACTCTTTCACAGCAACCCTAAATATAGCCCTGGCCCGCCTGGCAGTCGACTGAAAACTCGGGCCCCAGAAAATGCGTTAAAAGCCTAATTCGCCCATCCAAAAGTGCCCCCAGAGGAAGGCTTTGGGTACAAGTGAACTCCCCAGGGGAGCCTTTACGCAGCCCCACATGCAACTGGACCCTCCTTGTTCACTGTTTACGAGCAACCCTAAATATACCCCTAGCCACCATGGCAGAAGACTGAAAACTCGGGCCCCAGAAAATGCGTTTAAAGCCTAATTCGCCCATCCAAAAGTGCCCCCAGAGGAAGGCTTTGGGTACAAGTGAACTCCCCAGGGGAGCCTTTACGCAGCCCCACATGCAACTGGACCCTCCTTGTTTACTGTTTACGAGCAACCCTAAATATACCCCTAGCCACCATGGCAGAAGACTGAAAACTCGGGCTCCAGAAAATGCGTTTCAAGCCCCTTTCGCCCATCCAGAAGTGCCCTCAAAGGAAGGCTTTGGGGACAAGTGAACTCCCCAGGGGAGCCTTTATGCAGCCCCACATGCAACTGGACCCTCCGGGTTCACTCTTTCACAGCAACCCTAAATATAGCCCTCGGTGCAATGGGAGAAGACTGAAAAATCGGGCCACAGAAAAAGCGTTTCAAGCCCCATTCGCCCATCCAGCAGTGCCCCCAAAGGAAGGCTTTGGGTACAAGTGAACTCCCCAGGGGAGCCTTTATGCAGCCCCACATGCAACTGGACCCTCCGTATTCGCTCTTTCACAGCAACCCTATATATAACCCTGGCCCGCATGGCAGACGACTGAAAAATCGGGCCACAGAAAACGTGCTACAAGCCCCATTCGACCATCCAAAAGTGCCCCCAAAGGAAGGCTTTGGGTACAACTGAACTCCCCAGGGGAGCCTTTACGCAGCCCCACATGCAACTGGACCCTCCTTGTTCACTGTTTACGAGCAACCCTAAATATACCCGTAGCCACCATGGCAGAAGACTGAAAACTCGGGCTCCAGAAAATGCGTTTCAAGCCCCTTTCGCCCATCCAGAAGTGCCCCCAAAGGAAGGCTTTGGGTACAAGTGAACTCCTCAGGGGAGCCTTTATGCAGCCCCACATGCAACTGGACCCTCCGTATTCGCTCTTTCACAGCAACCCTAAATATAACCCTGGCCCGCATGGCAGAAGACTGAAAAATCGGGCCACAGAAAACGTGCTACAAGCCCCATTCGCCCATCCAAAAGTGCCCCCAAAGGAAGGCTTTGGGTACAAGTGAACTCCCCAGGGGAGCCTTTATGCAGGCCCATACGCAACTGGACTCCCCGTGTTTGCTGTTTACAAGCAACCCTAAATATAACACTAGCCAGCATGGCAGAAAACTGAAAACTCGGGCCACAGAAAAACTGTTAAAAGCCTAAGTCGCCCATCCAAAAGTGCCCCCAGAGGAAGGCTTTGGGTACAAGTGAACTCCCCAGGGGAGCCTTTACGCAGCCCCACATGCAACTGGACCCTCCTTGTTTACTGTTTACGAGCAACCCTAAATATACCCCTAGCCACCATGGCAGAAGACTGAAAACTCGGGCTCCAGAAAATGCGTTTCAAGCCCCTTTCGCCCATCCAGAAGTGCCCTCAAAGGAAGGCTTTGGGGACAAGTGAACTCCCCAGGGGAGCCTTTATGCAGCCCCACATGCAACTGGACCCTCAGGGTTCACTCTTTCACAGCAACCCTAAATATAGCCCTCGGTGCAATGGGAGAAGACTGAAAAATCGGGCCACAGAAAAAGCGTTTCAAGCCCCATTCGCCCATCCAGCAGTGCCCCCAAAGGAAGGCTTTGGGTACAAGTGAACTCCCCAGGGGAGCCTTTATGCAGCCCCACATGCAACTGGACCCTCCGTATTCGCTCTTTCACAGCAACCCTATATATAACCCTGGCCCGCATGGCAGACGACTGAAAACTAGGGCCACAGAAAACGTGCTACAAGCCCCATTCGACCATCCAAAAGTGCCCCCAAAGGAAGGCTTTGGGTACAAGTGAACTCCCCAGGGGAGCCTTTATGCAGGCCCATACGCAACTGGACTCCCCGTGTTCGCTGTTTACAAGCAACCCTAAATATAACACTAGCCAGCATGTCAAAAACTGAAAACTCGGGCCACAGAAAAATTGTTAAAAGCCTAATTCGCCCAACCAAAAGTGCCCCCAGAGGAAGGCTTTGGGTACAAGTGAACTCCCCAGGGGAGCCTTTATGCAGCCCCACATGCAACTGGACCCTCCGGGTTCACTCTTTCACAGCAACCCTAAATATAGCCCTGGCCCGCCTGGCAGTCGACTGAAAACTCGGGCCCCAGAAAATGCGTTAAAAGCCTAATTCGCCCATCCAAAAGTGCCCCCAGAGGAAGGCTTTGGGTACAAGTGAACTCCCCAGGGGAGCCTTAACGCAGCCCCACATGCAACTGGACCCTCCGTATTCGCTCTTTCACAGCAACCCTAAATATAGCCCTGGCCCGCCTGGCAGTCGACTGAAAACTCGGGCCCCAGAAAATGCGTTAAAAGCCTAATTCGCCCATCCAAAAGTGCCCCCAGAGGAAGGCTTTGGGTACAACTGAACTCCCCAGGGGAGCCTTTACGCAGCCCCACATGCAACTGGACCCTCCTTGTTCACTGTTTACGAGCAACCCTAAATATACCCGTAGCCACCATGGCAGAAGACTGAAAACTCGGGCTCCAGAAAATGCGTTTCAAGCCCCTTTCGCCCATCCAGAAGTGCCCCCAAAGGAAGGCTTTGGGTACAAGTGAACTCCCCAGGGGAGCCTTTATGCAGCCCCACATGCAACTGGACCCTCCGTATTCGCTCTTTCACAGCAACCCTAAATATAACCCTGGCCCGCATGGCAGAAGACTGAAAAATCGGGCCACAGAAAACGTGCTACAAGCCCCATTCGCCCATCCAAATGTGCCCCCAAAGGAAGGCTTTGGGTACAAGTGAACTCCCCAGGGGAGCCTTTATGCAGGCCCATACGCAACTGGACTCCCCGTGTTTGCTGTTTACAAGCAACCCTAAATATAACACTAGCCAGCATGGCAGAAAACTGAAAACTCGGGCCACAGAAAAACTGTTAAAAGCCTAATTCGCCCATCCAAAAGTGCCCCCAGAGGAAGGCTTTGGGTACAACTGAACTCCCCAGGGGAGCCTTAACGCAGCCCCACATGCAACTGGACCCTCCGTATTCGCTCTTTCACAGCAACCCTAAATATAGCCCTGGCCCGCCTGGCAGTCGACTGAAAACTCGGGCCCCAGAAAATGCGTTAAAAGCCTAATTCGCCCATCCAAAAGTGCCCCCAGAGGAAGGCTTTGGGTACAAGTGAACTCCCCAGGGGAGCCTTTACGCAGCCCCACATGCAACTGGACCCTCCTTGTTTACTGTTTACGAGCAACCCTAAATATACCCCTAGCCACCATGGCAGAAGACTGAAAACTCGGGCCCCAGAAAATGCGTTTAAAGCCTAATTCGCCCATCCAAAAGTGCCCCCAGAGGAAGGCTTTGGGTACAACTGAACTCCCCAGGGGAGCCTTTACGCAGCCCCACATGCAACTGGACCCTCCTTGTTTACTGTTTACGAGCAACCCTAAATATACCCCTAGCCACCATGGCAGAAGACTGAAAACTCGGGCTCCAGAAAATGCGTTTCAAGCCCCTTTCGCCCATCCAGAAGTGCCCTCAAAGGAAGGCTTTGGGTACAAGTGAACTCCCCAGGGGAGCCTTTATGCAGCCCCACATGCAACTGGACCCTCAGGGTTCACTCTTTCACAGCAACCCTAAATATAGCCCTCGGTGCAATGGGAGAAGACTGAAAAATCGGACCACAGAAAAAGCGTTTCAAGCCCCATTCGCCCATCCAGCAGTGCCCCCAAAGGAAGGCTTTGGGTACAAGTGAACTCCCCAGGGGAGCCTTTATGCAGCCCCACATGCAACTGGACCCTCCGTATTCGCTCTTTCACAGCAACCCTATATATAACCCTGGCCCGCATGGCAGACGACTGAAAAATCGGGCCACAGAAAACGTGCTACAAGCCCCATTCGACCATCCAAAAGTGCCCCCAAAGGAAGGCTTTGGGTACAACTGAACTCCCCAGGGGAGCCTTTACGCAGCCCCACATGCAACTGGACCCTCCTTGTTCACTGTTTACGAGCAACCCTAAATATAACCCTAGCCAGCATGGCAGAAAACTGAAAACTCGGGCCACAGAAAAATTGTTAAAAGCCTAATTCGCCCATCCAAAAGTGCCCCCAGAGGAAGGCTTTGGGTACAAGTGAACTCCCCAGGGGAGCCTTAACGCAGCCCCACATGCAACTGGACCCTCCATATTCGCTCTTTCACCGCAAGACTAAATATATCCCTCGGCTAAATGGGAGAAGACTGAAAAAGCGGGCCTCAGAAAACGCATTGAGATTCTCCTTGGACCATCCCAAAGTGCCCCAAAAGGAAGGCTTTGGGTACAACTGGACTCCCCAGGGGAGCCTTAACGCAGCCCCACATGCAACTGGACCCTCCGTATTCGCTCTTTCACAGCAACCCTAAATATAGCCCTGGCCCGCCTGGCAGTCGACTGAAAACTCGGGCCCCAGAAAATGCGTTAAAAGCCTAATTCGCCCATCCAAAAGTGCCCCCAGAGGAAGGCTTTGGGTACAACTGAACTCCCCAGGGGAGCCTTTACGCAGCCCCACATGCAACTGGACCCTCCTTGTTCACTGTTTACGAGCAACCCTAAATATACCCGTAGCCACCATGGCAGAAGACTGAAAACTCGGGCTCCAGAAAATGCGTTTCAAGCCCCTTTCGCCCATCCAGAAGTGCCCCCAAAGGAAGGCTTTGGGTACAAGTGAACTCCCCAGGGGAGCCTTTATGCAGCCCCACATGCAACTGGACCCTCCGTATTCGCTCTTTCACAGCAACCCTAAATATAACCCTGGCCCGCATGGCAGAAGACTGAAAAATCGGGCCACAGAAAACGTGCTACAAGCCCCATTCGACCATCCAAAAGTGCCCCCAAAGGAAGGCTTTGGGTACAAGTGAACTCCCCAGGGGAGCCTTTATGCAGGCCCATACGCAACTGGACTCCCCGTGTTTGCTGTTTACAAGCAACCCTAAATATAACACTAGCCAGCATGGCAGAAAACTGAAAACTCGGGCCACAGAAAATCTGTTAAAAGCCTAAGTCGCCCATCCAAAAGTGCCCCCAGAGGAAGGCTTTGGGTACAAGTGAACTCCCCAGGGGAGCCTTAACGCAGCCCCACATGCAACTGGACCCTCCGTATTCGCTCTTTCACAGCAACCCTAAATATAGCCCTGGCCCGCCTGGCAGTCGACTGAAAACTCGGGCCCCAGAAAATGCGTTAAAAGCCTAATTCGCCCATCCAAAAGTGCCCCCAGAGGAAGGCTTTGGGTACAAGTGAACTCCCCAGGGGAGCCTTTACGCAGCCCCACATGCAACTGGACCCTCCTTGTTCACTGTTTACGAGCAACCCTAAATATACCCCTAGCCACCATGGCAGAAGACTGAAAACTCGGGCCCCAGAAAATGCGTTTAAAGCCTAATTCGCCCATCCAAAAGTGCCCCCAGAGGAAGGCTTTGGGTACAAGTGAACTCCCCAGGGGAGCCTTTACGCAGCCCCACATGCAACTGGACCCTCCTTGTTTACTGTTTACGAGCAACCCTAAATATACCCCTAGCCACCATGGCAGAAGACTGAAAACTCGGGCTCCAGAAAATGCGTTTCAAGCCCCTTTCGCCCATCCAGAAGTGCCCCCAGAGGAAGGCTTTGGGTACAAGTGAACTCCCCAGGGGAGCCTTTATGCAGCCCCACATGCAACTGGACCCTCAGGGTTCACTCTTTCACAGCAACCCTAAATATAGCCCTCGGTGCAATGGGAGAAGACTGAAAAATCGGGCCACAGAAAAAGCGTTTCAAGCCCCATTCGCCCATCCAGCAGTGCCCCCAAAGGAAGGCTTTGGGTACAAGTGAACTCCCCAGGGGAGCCTTTATGCAGCCCCACATGCAACTGGACCCTCCGTATTCGCTCTTTCACAGCAACCCTATATATAACCCTGGCCCGCATGGCAGACGACTGAAAACTCGGGCCACAGAAAACGTGCTACAAGCCCCATTCGCCCATCCAAAAGTGCCCCCAAAGGAAAGCTTTGGGTACAAGTGAACTCCCCAGGGGAGCCTTTATGCAGCCCCACATGCAACTGGACCCTCCGGGTTCACTCTTTCACAGCAACCCTAAATATAGCCCTGGCCCGCCTGGCAGTCGACTGAAAACTCGGGCCCCAGAAAATGCGTTAAAAGCCTAATTCGCCCATCCAAAAGTGCCCCCAGAGGAAGGCTTTGGGTACAACTGAACTCCCCAGGGGAGCCTTAACGCAGCCCCACATGCAACTGGACCCTCCGTATTCGCTCTTTCACAGCAACCCTAAATATAGCCCTGGCCCGCCTGGCAGTCGACTGAAAACTCGGGCCCCAGAAAATGCGTTAAAAGCCTAATTCGCCCATCCAAAAGTGCCCCCAGAGGAAGGCTTTGGGTACAAGTGAACTCCCCAGGGGAGCCTTTACGCAGCCCCACATGCAACTGGACCCTCCTTGTTCACTGTTTACGAGCAACCCTAAATATACCCCTAGCCACCATGGCAGAAGACTGAAAACTCGGGCTCCAGAAAATGCGTTTCAAGCCCCTTTCGCCCATCCAGAAGTGCCCCCAAAGGAAGGCTTTGGGTACAAGTGAACTCCCCAGGGGAGCCTTTATGCAGCCCCACATGCAACTGGACCCTCCGTATTCGCTCTTTCACAGCAACCCTAAATATAACCCTGGCCCGCATGGCAGAAGACTGAAAAATCGGGCCACAGAAAACGTGCTAGAAGCCCCATTCGCCCATCCAAAAGTGCCCCCAAAGGAAGGCTTTGGGTACAAGTGAACTCCCCAGGGGAGCCTTTATGCAGGCCCATACGCAACTGGACTCCCCGTGTTTGCTGTTTACAAGCAACCCTAAATATAACACTAGCCAGCATGGCAGAAAACTGAAAACTCGGGCCCCAGAAAATGCGTTAAAAGCCTAATTCGCCCATCCAAAAGTGCCCCCAGAGGAAGGCTTTGGGTACAAGTGAACTCCCCAGGGGAGTCTTATGCAGCCCCACATGCAACTGGACCCTCCTTGTTCACTGTTTACGAGCAACCCTAAATATACCCCTAGCCACCATGGCAGAAGACTGAAAACTCGGGCCCCAGAAAATGCGTTTAAAGCCTAATTCGCCCATCCAAAAGTGCCCCCAGAGGAAGGCTTTGGGTACAAGTGAACTCCCCAGGGGAGCCTTTACGCAGCCCCACATGCAACTGGACCCTCCTTGTTTACTGTTTACGAGCAACCCTAAATATACCCCTAGCCACCATGGCAGAAGACTGAAAACTCGGGCTCCAGAAAATGCGTTTCAAGCCCCTTTCGCCCATCCAGAAGTGCCCTCAAAGGAAGGCTTTGGGTACAAGTGAACTCCCCAGGGGAGCCTTTATGCAGCCCCACATGCAACTGGACCCTCAGGGTTCACTCTTTCACAGCAACCCTAAATATAGCCCTCGGTGCAATGGGAGAAGACTGAAAAATCGGGCCACAGAAAAAGCGTTTCAAGCCCCATTCGCCCATCCAGCAGTGCCCCCAAAGGAAGGCTTTGGGTACAAGTGAACTCCCCAGGGGAGCCTTTATGCAGCCCCACATGCAACTGGACCCTCCGTATTCGCTCTTTCACAGCAACCCTAAATATAACCCTGGCCCGCATGGCAGAAGACTGAAAAATCGGGCCACAGAAAACGTGCTACAAGCCCCATTCGCCCATCCAAAAGTGCCCCCAAAGGAAGGCTTTGGGTACAAGTGAACTCCCCAGGGGAGCCTTTATGCAGGCCCATACGCAACTGGACTCCCCGTGTTTGCTGTTTACAAGCAACCCTAAATATAACACTAGCCAGCATGGCAGAAAACTGAAAACTCGGGCCACAGAAAAAAAGTTAAAAGCCAAATTTGCCCATCCAAAAGTGCCCCCAGAGGAAGGCTTTGGGTACAACTGAACTCCCCAGGGGAGCCTTTATGCAGCCCCACATGCAACTGGACCCTCCGGGTTCACTCTTTCACAGCAACCCTAAATATAGCCCTGGCCCGCCTGGCAATCGACTGAAAACTCGGGCCACAGAAAAAAAGTTAAAAGCCTAATTCGTCCATCCAAAAGTGCCCCCAGAGGAAGGCTTTGGGTACAAGTGAACTCCCCAGGGGAGCCTTAACGCAGCCCCACATGCAACTGGACCCTCCGTATTCGCTCTTTCACAGCAACCCTAAATATAGCCCTGGCCCGCCTGGCAGTCGACTTAAAACTCGGGCCCCACAAAATGCGTTAAAAGCCTAATTCGCCCATCCAAAAGTGCCCCCAGAGGAAGGCTTTGGGTACAAGTGAACTCCCCAGGGGAGCCTTAACGCAGCCCCACATGCAACTGGACCCTCTGTATTCGCTCTTTCACAGCAACCCTAAATATAGCCCTGGCCCGCCTGGCAGTCGACTGAAAACTCGGGCCCCAGAAAATGCGTTTAAAGCCTAATTCGCCCATCCAAAAGTGCCCCCAGAGGAAGGCTTTGGGTACAAGTGAACTCCCCAGGGGAGCCTTTACGCAGCCCCACATGCAACTGGACCCTCCTTGTTCACTGTTTACGAGCAACCCTAAATATACCCCTAGCCACCATGGCAGAAGACTGAAAACTTGGGCTCCAGAAAATGCGTTTCAAGCCCCATTCACCCATTCAGAAGTGCCCCCAAAGGAAGGCTTTGGGTACAAGTGAACTCCCCAGGGGAGCCTTTATGCAGCCCCACATGCAAGTGGACCCTCCGGGTTCACTCTTTCACCGCAAGCCTAAATATAGCCCTAGCACGCCTGGCAGTCGACTGAAAGCTCGGGCCACAGAAAATGTGTTACGAGCCCCATTCTCCCATCCAAAAGTGCCTCCAAAGGAAGGCTTTGGGTACATCTGAACTCCCCAGGGGAGCCTTTACGCAGCCCCACATGCAACTGGACCCTCCGTATTCGCTCTTTCACAGCAACCCTAAATATAGCCCTGGCCCGCCTGGCAGTCGACTGAAAACTCGGGCCCCAGAAAATGCGTTTAAAGCCTAATTCGCCCATCCAAAAGTGCCCCCAGAGGAAGGCTTTGGGTACAAGTGAACTCCCCAGGGGAGCCTTTACGCAGCCCCACATGCAACTGGACCCTCCTTGTTCACTGTTTACGAGCAACCCTAAATATACCCCTAGCCACCATGGCAGAAGACTGAAAACTCGGGCTCCAGAAAATGCGTTTCAAGCCCCATTCACCCATCCAGAAGTGCCCCCAAAGGAAGGCTTTGGGTACAAGTGAACTCCCCAGGGGAGCCTTTATGCAGCCCCACATGCAACTGGACCCTCCGGGTTCACTCTTTCACCGCAAGCCTAAATATAGCCCTTGGCGCAATGGGAGAAGACTGAAAAAGCGGACCTCAGAAAACGC
The DNA here is from genome assembly GCF_963932015.1 of Anas acuta. Taxonomy (NCBI): domain Eukaryota; kingdom Metazoa; phylum Chordata; class Aves; order Anseriformes; family Anatidae; genus Anas; species Anas acuta. The sequence continues at coordinate 42,474 of NW_027076132.1, forward strand.
ATTGAGATTCCCCTTGGACCATCCAAAAGTGCCCCCAATGGAAGGCTTTGGGTACAAGTGAACTCCCCAGGGGAGCCTTAACGCAGCCCCACATGCAACTGGACTCCCCGTGTTTGCTGTTTACAAGCAACCCTAAATATAACACTAGCCAGCATGGCAGAAAACTGAAAACTCGGGCCACAGAAAAAAAGTTAAAAGTCTAATTCGCCCATCCAAAAGTGCCCCCAGAGGAAGGCTTTGGGTAAAACTGAACTCCCCAGGGGAGCCTTAACGCAGCCCCACATGCAACTGGACCCTCCTTGTTCACTGTTTACGAGCAACCCTAAATATACCCCTAGCCACCATGGCAGAAGACTGAAAACTCGGGCTCCAGAAAATGCGTTTCAAGCCCCTTTCGCCCATCCAGAAGTGCCCCCAAAGGAAGGCTTTGGGTACAAGTGAACTCCCCAGGGGAGCCTTTATGCAGCCCCACATGCAACTGGACCCTCCGTATTCGCTCTTTCACAGCAACCCTAAATATAACCCTGGCCCGCATGGCAGAAGACTGAAAAATCTGGCTACAGAAAACGTGCTACAAGCCCCATTCGCCCATCCAAAAGTGCCCCCAGAGGAAGGCTTTGGGTACAAGTGAACTCCCCAGGGGAGCCTTTATGCAGGCCCATACGCAACTGGACTCCCCGTGTTTGCTGTTTACAAGCAACCCTAAATATAACACTAGCCAGCATGGCAGAAAACTGAAAACTCGGGCCACAGAAAAACTGTTAAAAGCCTAATTCGCCCATCCAAAAGTGCCCCCAGAGGAAGGCTTTGCGTACAACTGAACTCCCCAGGGGAGCCTTAACGCAGCCCCACATGCAACTGGACCCTCCGTATTCGCTCTTTCACAGCAACCCTAAATATAGCCCTGGCCCGCCTGGCAGTCGACTGAAAACTCGGGCCCCAGAAAATGCGTTAAAAGCCTAATTCGCCCATCCAAAAGTGCCCCCAAAGGAAGGCTTTGGGTACAACTGAACTCCCCAGGGGAGCCTTTACGCAGCCCCACATGCAACTGGACCCTCCTTGTTCACTGTTTACGAGCAACCCTAAATATACCCCTAGCCACCATGGCAGAAGACTGAAAACTCGGGCTCCAGAAAATGCGTTTCAAGCCCCTTTCGCCCATCCAGAAGTGCCCCCAAAGGAAGGCTTTGGGTACAAGTGAACTCCCCAGGGGAGCCTTTATGCAGCCCCACATGCAACTGGACCCTCCGTATTCGCTCTTTCACAGCAACCCTAAATATAACCCTGGCCCGCATGGCAGACGACTGAAAAATCGGGCCACAGAAAACGTGCTACAAGCCCCATTCGCCCATCCAAAAGTGCCCCCAAAGGAAGGCTTTGGGTACAAGTGAACTCCCCAGGGGAGCCTTTATGCAGGCCCATACGCAACTGGACTCCCCGTGTGTGCTGTTTACAAGCAACCCTAAATATAACACTAGCCAGCATGGCAGAAAACTGAAAACTCGGGCCACAGAAAAAAAGTTAAAAGCCTAATTCGCCCATCCAAAAGTGCCCCCAGAGGAAGGCTTTGGGTACAACTGAACTCCCCAGGGGAGCCTTTATGCAGCCCCACATGCAACTGGACCCTCCGGGTTCACTCTTTCACAGCAACCCTAAATATAGCCCTGGCCCGCCTGGCAGTCGACTGAAAACTCGGGCCACAGAAAATGCGTTAAAAGCCTAATTCGCCCATCCAAAAGTGCCCCCAGAGGAAGGCTTTGGGTACAAGTGAACTCCCCAGGGGAGCCTTAACGCAGCCCCACATGCAACTGGACCCTCTGTATTCGCTCTTTCACAGCAACCCTAAATATAGCCCTGGCCCGCCTGGCAGTCGACTGAAAACTCGGGCCCCAGAAAATGCGTTTAAAGCCTAATTCGCCCATCCAAAAGTGCCCCCAGAGGAAGGCTTTGGGTACAAGTGAACTCCCCAGGGGAGCCTTTACGCAGCCCCACATGCAACTGGACCCTCCTTGTTCACTGTTTACGAGCAACCCTAAATATACCCCTAGCCACCATGGCAGAAGACTGAAAACTTGGGCTCCAGAAAATGCGTTTCAAGCCCCATTCACCCATCCAAAAGTGCCCCCAAAGGAAGGCTTTGGGTACAAGTGAACTCCCCAGGGGAGCCTTTATGCAGCCCCACATGCAACTGGACCCTCCGGGTTCACTCTTTCACCGCAAGCCTAAATATAGCCCTAGCACGCCTGGCAGTCGACTGAAAGCTCGGGCCACAGAAAATGTGTTACGAGCCCCATTCTCCCATCCAAAAGTGCCTCCAAAGGAAGGCTTTGGGTACATCTGAACTCCCCAGGGGAGCCTTTACGCAGCCCCACATGCAACTGGACCCTCCGTATTCGCTCTTTCACAGCAACCCTAAATATAGCCCTGGCCCGCCTGGCAGTCGACTGAAAACTCGGGCCCCAGAAAATGCGTTTAAAGCCTAATTCGCCCATCCAAAAGTGCCCCCAGAGGAAGGCTTTGGGTACAACTGAACTCCCCAGGGGAGCCTTTACGCAGCCCCACATGCAACTGGACCCTCCTTGTTCACTGTTTACGAGCAACCCTAAATATACCCCTAGCCACCATGGCAGAAGACTGAAAACTCGGGCTCCAGAAAATGCGTTTCAAGCCCCATTCACCCATCCAGAAGTGCCCCCAAAGGAAGGCTTTGGGTACAAGTGAACTCCCTAGGGGAGCCTTTATGCAGCCCCACATGCAACTGGACCCTCCGGGTTCACTCTTTCACCGCAAGCCTAAATATAGCCCTTGGCGCAATGGGAGAAGACTGAAAAAGCGGACCTCAGAAAACGCATTGCGATTCCCCTTGGACCATCCAAAAGTGCCCCCAATGGAAGGCTTTGGGTACAAGTGAACTCCCCAGGGGAGCCTTAACGCAGCCCCACATGCAACTGGACTCCCCGTGTTTGCTGTTTACAAGCAACCCTAAATATAACACTAGCCAGCATGGCAGAAAACTGAAAACTCGGGCCACAGAAAAAAAGTTAAAAGTCTAATTCGCCCATCCAAAAGTGCCCCCAGAGGAAGGCTTTGGGTAAAACTGAACTCCCCTGGGGAGCCTTAACGCAGCCCCACATGGAACTGGACCCTCCTTGTTCACTGTTTACGAGCAACCCTAAATATACCCCTAGCCACCATGGCAGAAGACTGAAAACTCGGGCTCCAGAAAATGCGTTTCAAGCCCCTTTCGCCCATCCAGAAGTGCCCCCAAAGGAAGGCTTTGGGTACAAGTGAACTCCCCAGGGGAGCCTTTATGCAGCCCCACATGCAACTGGACCCTCCGTATTCGCTCTTTCACAGCAACCCTAAATATAACCCTGGCCCGCATGGCAGAAGACTGAAAAATCTGGCTACAGAAAACGTGCTACAAGCCCCATTCGCCCATCCAAAAGTGCCCCCAGAGGAAGGCTTTGGGTACAAGTGAACTCCCCAGGGGAGCCTTTATGCAGGCCCATACGCAACTGGACTCCCCGTGTTTGCTGTTTACAAGCAACCCTAAATATAACACTAGCCAGCATGGCAGAAAACTGAAAACTCGGGCCACAGAAAAACTGTTAAAAGCCTAATTCGCCCATCCAAAAGTGCCCCCAGAGGAAGGCTTTGGGTACAACTGAACTCCCCAGGGGAGCCTTAACGCAGCCCCACATGCAACTGGACCCTCCGTATTCGCTCTTTCACAGCAACCCTAAATATAGCCCTGGCCCGCCTGGCAGTCGACTGAAAACTCGGGCCCCAGAAAATGCGTTAAAAGCCTAATTCGCCCATCCAAAAGTGCCCCCAAAGGAAGGCTTTGGGTACAACTGAACTCCCCAGGGGAGCCTTTACGCAGCCCCACATGCAACTGGACCCTCCTTGTTCACTGTTTACGAGCAACCCTAAATATACCCCTAGCCACCATGGCAGAAGACTGAAAACTCGGGCTCCAGAAAATGCGTTTCAAGCCCCTTTCGCCCATCCAGAAGTGCCCCCAAAGGAAGGCTTTGGGTACAAGTGAACTCCCCAGGGGAGCCTTTATGCAGCCCCACATGCAACTGGACCCTCCGTATTCGCTCTTTCACAGCAACCCTAAATATAACCCTGGCCCGCATGGCAGACGACTGAAAAATCGGGCCACAGAAAACGTGCTACAAGCCCCATTCGCCCATCCAAAAGTGCCCCCAAAGGAAGGCTTTGGGTACAAGTGAACTCCCCAGGGGAGCCTTTATGCAGGCCCATACGCAACTGGACTCCCCGTGTTTGGTGTTTACAAGCAACCCTAAATATAACACTAGCCAGCATGGCAGAAAACTGAAAACTCGGGCCACAGAAAAAAAGTTAAAAGCCTAATTCGCCCATCCAAAAGTGCCCCCAGAGGAAGGCTTTGGGTACAACTGAACTCCCCAGGGGAGCCTTTATGCAGCCCCACATGCAACTGGACCCTCCGGGTTCACTCTTTCACAGCAACCCTAAATATAGCCCTGGCCCGCCTGGCAGTCGACTGAAAACTCGGGCCCCAGAAAATGCGTTAAAAGCCTAATTCGCCCATCCAAAAGTGCCCCCAGAGGAAGGCTTTGGGTACAAGTGAACTCCCCAGGGGAGCCTTAACGCAGCCCCACATGCAACTGGACCCTCTCTATTCGCTCTTTCAGAGCAACCGTAAATATAGCCCTGGCCCGCCTGGCAGTCGACTGAAAACTCGGGCCCCAGAAAATGCGTTAAAAGCCTAGTTCGCCCAACCAAAAGAGCCCCCAGAGGAAGGCTTTGGGTACAAGTGAACTCCCCAGGGGAGCCTTTATGCAGCCCCACATGCAACTGGACCCTCCGGGTTCACTCTTTCACCGCAAGCCTAAATATAGCCCTAGCACGCCTGGCAGTCGACTGAAAGCTCGGGCCACAGAAAATGTGTTACGAGCCCCATTCTCCCATCCAAAAGTGCCTCCAAAGGAAGGCTTTGGGTACATCTGAACTCCCCAGGGGAGCCTTTACGCAGCCCCACATGCAACTGGACCCTCCGTATTCGCTCTTTCACAGCAACCCTAAATATAGCCCTGGCCCGCCTGGCAGTCGACTGAAAACTCGGGCCCCAGAAAATGCGTTTAAAGCCTAATTCGCCCATCCAAAAGTGCCCCCAGAGGAAGGCTTTGGGTACAACTGAACTCCCCAGGGGAGCCTTTACGCAGCCCCACATGCAACTGGACCCTCCTTGTTCACTGTTTACGAGCAACCCTAAATATACCCCTAGCCACCATGGCAGAAGACTGAAAACTCGGGCTCCAGAAAATGCGTTTCAAGCCCCATTCACCCATCCAGAAGTGCCCCCAAAGGAAGGCTTTGGGTACAAGTGAACTCCCTAGGGGAGCCTTTATGCAGCCCCACATGCAACTGGACCCTCCGGGTTCACTCTTTCACCGCAAGCCTAAATATAGCCCTTGGCGCAATGGGAGAAGACTGAAAAAGCGGACCTCAGAAAACGCATTGCGATTCCCCTTGGACCATCCAAAAGTGCCCCCAATGGAAGGCTTTGGGTACAAGTGAACTCCCCAGGGGAGCCTTAACGCAGCCCCACATGCAACTGGACTCCCCGTGTTTGCTGTTTACAAGCAACCCTAAATATAACACTAGCCAGCATGGCAGAAAACTGAAAACTCGGGCCACAGAAAAAAAGTTAAAAGTCTAATTCGCCCATCCAAAAGTGCCCCCAGAGGAAGGCTTTGGGTAAAACTGAACTCCCCAGGGGAGCCTTTATGCAGCCCCACATGCAACTGGACCCTCCTTGTTCACTGTTTACGAGCAACCCTAAATATACCCCTAGCCAGCATGGCAGAAAACTGAAAACTCGGGCTCCAGAAAATGCGTTTCAAGCCCCTTTCGCCCATCCAGAAGTGCCCCCAAAGGAAGGCTTTGGGTACAAGTGAACTCCCCAGGGGAGCCTTTATGCAGCCCCACATGCAACTGGACCCTCCGTATTCGCTCTTTCACAGCAACCCTAAATATAACCCTGGCCCGCATGGCAGAAGACTGAAAAATCTGGCTACAGAAAACGTGCTACAAGCCCCATTCGCCCATCCAAAAGTGCCCCCAGAGGAAGGCTTTGGGTACAAGTGAACTCCCCAGGGGAGCCTTTATGCAGGCCCATACGCAACTGGACTCCCCGTGTTTGCTGTTTACAAGCAACCCTAAATATAACACTAGCCAGCATGGCAGAAAACTGAAAACTCGGGCCACAGAAAAACTGTTAAAAGCCTAATTCGCCCAACCAAAAGTGCCCCCAGAGGAAGGCTTTGGGTACAACTGAACTCCCCAGGGGAGCCTTAACGCAGCCCCACATGCAACTGGACCCTCCGTATTCGCTCTTTCACAGCAACCCTAAATATAGCCCTGGCCCGCCTGGCAGTCGACTGAAAACTCGGGCCCCAGAAAATGCGTTAAAAGCCTAATTCGCCCATCCAAAAGTGCCCCCAAAGGAAGGCTTTGGGTACAACTGAACTCCCCAGGGGAGCCTTTACGCAGCCCCACATGCAACTGGACCCTCCTTGTTCACTGTTTACGAGCAACCCTAAATATACCCCTAGCCACCATGGCAGAAGACTGAAAACTCGGGCTCCAGAAAATGCGTTTCAAGCCCCTTTCGCCCATCCAGAAGTGCCCCCAAAGGAAGGCTTTGGGTACAAGTGAACTCCCCAGGGGAGCCTTTATGCAGCCCCACATGCAACTGGACCCTCCGTATTCGCTCTTTCACAGCAACCCTAAATATAACCCTGGCCCGCATGGCAGACGACTGAAAAATCGGGCCACAGAAAACGTGCTACAAGCCCCATTCGCCCATCCAAAAGTGCCCCCAAAGGAAGGCTTTGGGTACAAGTGAACTCCCCAGGGGAGCCTTTATGCAGGCCCATACGCAACTGGACTCCCCGTGTTTGGTGTTTACAAGCAACCCTAAATATAACACTAGCCAGCATGGCAGAAAACTGAAAACTCGGGCCACAGAAAAAAAGTTAAAAGCCTAATTCGCCCATCCAAAAGTGCCCCCAGAGGAAGGCTTTGGGTACAACTGAACTCCCCAGGGGAGCCTTTATGCAGCCCCACATGCAACTGGACCCTCCGGGTTCACTCTTTCACAGCAACCCTAAATATAGCCCTGGCCCGCCTGGCAGTCGACTGAAAACTCGGGCCCCAGAAAATGCGTTAAAAGCCTAATTCGCCCATCCAAAAGTGCCCCCAGAGGAAGGCTTTGGGTACAAGTGAACTCCCCAGGGGAGCCTTAACGCAGCCCCACATGCAACTGGACCCTCTGTATTCGCTCTTTCAGAGCAACCGTAAATATAGCCCTGGCCCGCCTGGCAGTCGACTGAAAACTCGGGCCCCAGAAAATGCGTTAAAAGCCTAGTTCGCCCAACCAAAAGAGCCCCCAGAGGAAGGCTTTGGGTACAAGTGAACTCCCCAGGGGAGCCTTTATGCAGCCCCACATGCAACTGGACCCTCCGGGTTCACTCTTTCACCGCAAGCCTAAATATAGCCCTAGCACGCCTGGCAGTCGACTGAAAGCTCGGGCCACAGAAAATGTATTACGAGCCCCATTCGCCCATCCAAAATTGCCTCCAAAGGAAGGCTTTGGGTACATCTGAACTCCCCAGGGGAGCCTTTACGCAGCCCCACATGCAATAGGACCCTCCGTATTTGCTCTTTCACAGCAACCCTAAATATAGCCCTGGCCCGCCTGGCAGTCGACTGAAAACTCGGGCCCCACAAAATGCGTTAAAAGCCTAATTCGCCCATCCAGAAGTGCCCCCAGAGGAAGGCTTTGGGTACAAGTGTACTCCCCAGGGGAGCCTTTACGCAGCCCCACATGCAACTGGACCCTCCTTGTTCACTGTTTACGAGCAACCCTAAATATACCCCTAGCCACCATGGCAGAAGACTGAAAACTCGGGCTCCAGAAAATGCGTTTCAAGCCCCATTCACCCATCCAGAAGTGCCCCCAAAGGAAGGCTTTGGGTACAAGTGAACTCCCCAGGGGAGCCTTTATGCAGCCCCACATGCAACTGGACCCTCCGGGTTCACTCTTTCACCGCAAGCCTAAATATAGCCCTTGGCGCAATGGGAGAAGACTGAAAAAGCGGACCTCAGAAAACGCATTGCGATTCCCCTTGGACCATCCAAAAGTGCCCCCAATGGAAGGCTTTGGGTACAAGTGAACTCCCCAGGGGAGCCTTTATGCAGCCCCACATGCAACTGGACCCTCCGTATTCGCTCTTTCACAGCAACCCTAAATATAACCCTGGCCCGCATGGCAGAAGACTGAAAAATCTGGCTACAGAAAACATGCTACAAGCCCCATTCGCCCATCCAAAAGTGCCCCCAGAGGAAGGCTTTGGGTACAAGTGAACTCCCCAGGGGAGCCTTTATGCAGGCCCATACGCAACTGGACTCCCCGTGTTTGCTGTTTACAAGCAACCCTAAATATAACACTAGCCAGCATGGCAGAAAACTGACAACTCGGGCCACAGAAATACTGTTAAAAGCCTAATTCGCCCATCCAAAAGTGCCCCCAGAGGAAGGCTTTGGGTACAACTGAACTCCCCAGGGGAGCCTTAACGCAGCCCCACATGCAACTGGACCCTCCGTATTCGCTCTTTCACAGCAACCCTAAATATAGCCCTGGCCCGCCTGGCAGTCGACTGAAAACTCGGGCTCCAGAAAATGCGTTTCAAGCCCCTTTCGCCCATCCAGAAGTGCCCCCAAAGGAAGGCTTTGGGTACAAGTGAACTCCCCAGGGGAGCCTTTATGCAGCCCCACATGCAACTGGACCCTCCGTATTCGCTCTTTCACAGCAACCCTAAATATAACCCTGGCCCGCATGGCAGAAGACTGAAAAATCGGGCCCCAGAAAACGTGCTACAAGCCCCATTCGCCCATCCAAAAGTGCCCCCAAAGGAAGGCTTTGGGTACAAGTGAACTCCCCAGGGGAGCCTTTATGCAGCCCCACATGCAACTGGACCCTCCATATTCGCTCTTTCACCGCAACCCTAAATATATCCCTTGGGTAATTGGGAGAAGATTGAAAAAGCGGGCCTCAGAAAACGCATTGCGATTCCCCTTGGACCATCCCAAAGTGCCCCCAAAGGAAGGCTTTGGGTACAACTGGACTCCCCAGGGGAGCCTTAACGCAGCCCCACATGCAACTGGACCCTCCGTATTCGCTCTTTCACAGCAACCCTAAATATAGCCCTGGCCCGCCTGGCAGTCGACTGAAAACTCGGGCCCCAGAAAATGCATTAAAAGCCTAATTCGCCCATCCAAAAGTGCCCCCAAAGGAAGGCTTTGGGTACCACTGAACTCCCCAGGGGAGCCTTTATGCAGCCCCACATGCAACTGGACCCTCCGGGTTCACTCTTTCACCGCAAGCCTAAATATACCCCTAGCACGCCTGGCAGTCGACTGAAAGCTCGGGCCACAGAAAATGTGTTACGAGCCCCATTCGCCCATCCAAAAGTGCCCCCAAAGGAAGGCTTTGGGTACATCTGAACTCCCCAGGGGAGCCTTTACGCAGCCCCACATGCAACTGGACCCTCCGTGTTCGCTCTTTACAGCAACCCTAAATATAACCCTAGCCACCATGGCAGAAGACTGAAAACTCTGGCTCCAGAAAAAGCGTTTCAAGCCCCATTCACCCATCCAGAAGTGCCTCCAAAGGAAGGCTTTGGGTACAAGTGAACTCCCCAGTGGAGCCTTTATGCAGCCCCACATGCAACTGGACCCTCCGGGTTCACTCTTTCACCGGAAGCCTAAATATAGCCCTCGGCGCAATGGGAGAAGACTGAAAATGCGGGCCTCAGAAAACGCATTACGATTCCCCTTGGACCATCCAGAAGTGCCCCCAAAGGAAGGCTTTGGGTACAACTGGACTCCCCAGGGGAGCCTTTACGCAGCCCCACATGCAACTGGACCCTCCGTATTCGCTCTTTCACAGCAACCCTAAATATAGCCCTGGACCGCCTGGCAGTCGACTGAAAACTCTGGCCCCAGAAAAACTGTTAAAAGCCTAATTCGCCCATCCAAAAGTGCCCCCAGAGGAAGGCTTTGGGTACCACTGAACTCCCCAGGGGAGCCTTTATGCAGGCCCATACGCAACTGGACCCCCCGTGTTCGCTGTTTACAAGCAACACTAAATATAACACTAGCCAGCATGGCAGAAAACTGAAAACTCGGGCCACAGAAAAACTGTTAAAAGCCTAAGTCGCCCATCCAAAAGTGCCCCCAGAGGAAGGCTTTGGGTACAACTGAACTCCCCAGGGGAGCCTTAACGCAGCCCCACATGCAACTGGACCCTCCGTATTCGCTCTTTCACAGCAACCCTAAATATAGCCCTGGCCCGCCTGGCAGTCGACTGAAAACTCGGGCCCCAGAAAATGCGTTAAAAGCCTAATTCGCCCATCCAAAAGTGCCCCCAGAGGAAGGCTTTGCGTACAACTGGACTCTCCAGGGGAGCCTTAACGCAGCCCCACATGCAACTGGACCCTCTGTATTCGCTCTTTCACAGCAACCCTAAATATAGCCCTGGCCCGCCTGGCAGTCGACTGAAAACTCGGGCCCCAGAAAATGCGTTTAAAGCCTAATTCGCCCATCCAAAAGTGCCCCCAGAGGAAGGCTTTGGGTACAAGTGAACTCCCCAGGGGAGCCTTTACGCAGCCCCACATGCAACTGGACCCTCCTTGTTCACTGTTTACGAGCAACCCTAAATATACCCCTAGCCACCATGGCAGAAGACTGAAAACTTGGGCTCCAGAAAATGCGTTTCAAGCCCCATTCACCCATCCAGAAGTGCCCCCAAAGGAAAGCTTTCGGTACAAGTGAACTCCCCAGGGGAGCCTTTATGCAGCCCCACATGCAACTGGACCCTCCGTATTCGCTCTTTCACCGCAAGCCTAAATATAGCCCTAGCACGCCTGGCAGTCGACTGAAAGCTCGGGCCACAGAAAATGTATTACGAGCCCCATTCTCCCATCCAAAAGTGCCTCCAAAGGAAGGCTTTGGGTACATCTGAACTCCCCAGGGGAGTCTTTACGCAGCCCCACATGCAACTGGACCCTCCGTATTCGCTCTTTCACAGCAACCCTAAATATAGCCCTGGCCCGCCTGGCAGTCGACTGAAAACTCGGGCCCCACAAAATGCGTTAAAAGCCTAATTCGCCCATCCAAAAGTGCCCCCAGAGGAAGGCTTTGGGTACAAGTGAACTCCCCAGGGGAGCCTTTATGCAGCCCCACATGCAACTGGACCCTCCTTGTTCACTGTTTACGAGCAACCCTAAATATACCGCTAGCCACCATGGCAGAAGACTGAAAACTCGGGCTCCAGAAAATGCGTTTCAAGCCCCATTCACCCATCCAGAAGTGCCCCCAAAGGAAGGCTTTGGGTACAAGTGAACTCCCCAGGGGAGCCTTTATGCAGCCCCACATGCAACTGGACCCTCCGGGTTCACTCTTTCACCGCAAGCCTAAATATAGCCCTTGGCGCAATGGGAGAAGACTGAAAAAGCGGGCCTCAGAAAACGCATTGCGATTCCCCTTGGACCATCCAAAAGTGCCCCCAAAGGAAGGCTTTGGGTACAACTGGACTCCCCAGGGGAGCCTTTATGCAGCCCCACATGCAACTGGACCCTCCGTGTTCGCTCTTTACAGCAACCCTAAATATAACCCTAACCAGCATGGCAGAAGACTGAAAATCGGGACACAGAAAAAGCGTTTCAAGACCCTTTCGCCCATCCAGAAGTGCCCCCAAAGGAAGGCTTTGGGTACAAGTGAACTCCCCAGGGGTGCCTTTACTCAGCCCCACATGCAACTGGACCCTGCGTGTTCGCTCTTTAGTGCAACCCTAAATATAACCCTAACCAGCATGGCAGAAGACTGAAAACTCGGGCCACAGAAAAAGCGTTTCAAGCCCCTTTCGCCCATCCAGAAGTGCCCCCAAAGGAAGGCTTTGGGTACAACTGAACTCCCCAGGGGAGCCTTTACGCAGCCCCACATGCAACTGGACCCTCCTTGTTCACTGTTTACGAGCAACCCTAAATATACCCCTAGCCACCATGGCAGTCGACTGAAAGCTCGGGCCACAGAAAATGTGTTACAAGCCCCATTCGCCCATCCAAAAGTGCCCCCAAAGGAAGGCTTTGGGTACAAGTGAACTCCCCAGGGGAGCCTTTACGCAGCCCCACATGCAACTGGACCCTCCGTGTTCGCTCTTTACAGCAACCCTAAATATAACCCTAGCCACCATGGCAGAAGACTGAAAACTCGGGCTCCAGAAAATGCGTTTCAAGCCCCATTCACCCATCCAGAAGTGCCCCCAAAGGAAGGCTTTGGGTACAAGTGAACTCCCCAGGGGAGCCTTTATGCAGCCCCACATGCAACTGGACCCTCCGGGTTCACTCTTTCAACGCAAGCCTAAATATAGCCCTCGGCGCAATGGGAGAAGACTGAAAATGCGGGCCTCAGAAAACGCATTGCGATTCCCCTTGGACCATCCCAAAGTGCCCCCAAAGGAAGGCTTTGGGTACAACTGGACTCCCCAGGGGAGCCTTAACGCAGCCCCACATGCAACTGGACCCTCCGTATTAGCTCTTTCACAGCAACCCTAAATATAGCCCTGGCCCGCCTGGCAGTCGACTGAAAACTCGGGCCCCAGAAAATGCATTAAAAGCCTAATTCGCCCATCCAAAAGTGCCCCCAGAGGAAGGCTTTGGGTACCACTGAACTCCCCAGGGGAGCCTTTACGCAGCCCCACATGCAACTGGACCCTCCTTGTTCGCTCTTTCACAGCAACCCTAAATATAGCCCTGGCCCGCCTGGCAGTCGACTGAAAACTCTGGCCCCAGAAAAACTGTTAAAAGCCTAATTCGCCCATCCAAAAGTGCCCCCAGAGGAAGGCTTTGGGTACAAGTGAACTCCCCAGGGGAGCCTTTACGCAGCCCCACATGCAACTGGACCCTCCTTGTTCACTGTTTACGAGCAACCCTAAATATACCCCTAGCCCCCATGGCAGAAGACTGAAAACTCGGGCTCCAGAAAATGTGTTTCAAGATCCATTCACCCACCCAGAAGTGCCCCCAAAGGAAGGCTTTGGGTACAACTGAACTCCCCAGGGGAGCCTTTACGCAGCCCCACATGCAACTGGACCCTCCGTATTTGCTCTTTACCAGCAAACCTAAATATAGCCCTGGCCCGCCTGGCAGTCGACTGAAAACTTGGGCCCCAGAAAATGCGTTAAAAGCCTAATTCGCCCATCCAAAAGTGCCCCCAGAGGAAGGCCTTGGGTACAAGTGAACTCCCCAGGGGAGCCTTTATGCAGCCCCACATGCAACTGGACCCTCCGGGTTCACTCTTTCACCGCAAGCCTAAATATAGCCCTAGCACGCCTGGCAGTCGACTGAAAGCTCGGGCCACAGAAAATGTGTTACGAGCCCCACTCGCCCATCCAAAAGTGCCCCCAGAGGAAGGCTTTGGGTACAAGTGAACTCCCCAGGGGAGCCTTTACGCAGCCCCACATGCAACTGGACCCTCCGTGTTCGCTCTTTACAGCAACCCTAAATATAACCCTAGCCAGCATGGCAGAAGACTGAAAACTCTGGCCACAGAAAACGTGCTACAAATCCCATTCGACCATCCAGAAGTGCCCCCAAAGGAAGGCTTTGGGTACAAGTGAACTCCCCAGGGGGGCTTTTAGGCAGCCCCACATGCAACTGGACCCTCCGTATTCGCTCTTTCACCGCAAGCCTAAATATAGCGCTCGGCGCAATGGGAGAAGACTGAAAAAGCGGGCCTCAGAAAACGCATTGCGATTCCCCTTGGACCATCCCAAAGTGCCCCCAAAGGAAGGCTTTGGGTACAACTGGACTCCCCAGGGGAGCCTTAACGCAGCCCCACATGCAACTGGACCCTCCGTATTCGCTCTTTCACAGCAACCCTAAATATAGCCCTGGCCCGCCTGGAAGTCGACTGAAAACTCGGGCCCCAGAAAATGCGTTAAAAGCCTAATTCGCCCATTCAAAAGTGCCCCCAGAGGAAGGTTTTGGGTACAACTGAACTCCCCAGGGGAGCCTTTATGCAGCCCCACATGCAACTGGACCCTCCGTGTTCGCTCTTTACAGCAACCCTAAATATAGCCCTGGCCCGCCTGGCAGTCGACTGAAAACTCGGGCCACAGAAAATGTGTTACGAGCCCCATTCGCCCAACCAAAAGTGCCCCCAGAGGAAGGTTTTGGGTACAACTGAACACCCCAGGGGAGCCTTTACGCAGCCCCACATGCAACTGGGCCCTCCGGGTTCACTCTTTCACCGCAAGCCTTAATATAGCCCTCGGCGCAATGGGAGAAGACTGAAAAAGCGGGCCTCAGAAAACGCATTGCGATTCCCCTTGGACCATCCCAAAGTGCCCCCAAAGGAAGGCTTTGGGTACAACTGGACTCCCCAGGGGAGCCTTAACGCAACCCCACATGCAACTGGACCCTCCGTATTCGCTCTTTCACAGCAACCCTAAATATAACCCTGGCCCGCATGGCAGACGACTGAAAAATCGGGCCACAGAAAACGTGCTACTAGCCCCATTCGACCATCCAAAAGTGCCCCCAAAGGAAGGCTTTGGGTACATCTGAACTCCCCAGGGGAGCCTTTACGCAGCCCCACATGCAACTGGACCCTCCGTGTTCGCTCTTTACAGCAACCCTAAATATAACCCTAGCCACCATGGCAGAAGACTGAAATTCGGGCTCCAGAAAATGCATTTCAAGCCCCATTCACCCACCCAGAAGTACCCCCAAAGGAAGGCTTTGGGTACAACTGGACTCCCCAGGGGAGCCTTTATGCAGCCCCACATGCAACTGGACCCTCCGTCTTCGCTCTTTCACAGCAACCCTAAATATGACCCTAACCAGCATGGCAGAAGACTGAAAACTCGGGCCACAGAAAAAGCGTTTCAAGCCCCTTTCGCCCATCCAGAAGTGCCCCCAAAGGAAGGCTTTGGGTACAAGTGAACTCCCCAGGGGAGCCTTTACTCAGCCCCACATGCAACTGGAACCTGCGTGTTCGCTCTTTACAGCAACCCTAAATATAACCCTTACCAGCATGGCAGAAGACTGAAAACTCGGGCCACAGAAAAAGCGTTTCAAGCCCCTTTCGCCCATCCAGAAGTGCCCCCAAAGGAAGGCTTTGGGTACAAGTGAACTCCCCAGGGGAGCCTTAACGCAGCCCCACATGCAACTGGACCCTCCGTATTCGCTCTTTCACAGCAACCCTAAATATATCCCTGGCCCGCCTGGCAGTCGACTGAAAACTCGGGCCCTGGAAAATGCGTTAAAAGCCTAATTCGCCCATCCAAAAGTGCCCCCAGAGGAAGGCTTTGGGTACATCTGAACTCCCCAGGGGAGCCTTTACGCAGCCCCACATGCAACTGGACCCTCCTTGTTCACTGTTTACGAGCAACCCTAAATATACCCCTAGCCACCATGGCAGAAGACTGAAAACTCGGGCTCCAGAAAATGCGTTTCAAGCCCCTTTCGCCCATCCAGAAGTGCCCCCAAAGGAAGGCTTTGGGTACAAGTGAACTCCCCAGGGGAGCCTTTATGCAGGCCCATACGCAACTGGACCCCCCCTGTTCGCTGTTTACAAGCAACCCTAAATATAACCCTAGCCAGCATGGCAGAAGACTGAAAACTCGGGCTCCAGAAAGTGCGTTTCAAGCCCCATTCACCCAACCAGAAGTGCCCCCAAAGGAAGGCTTTGGGTACAAGTGAACTCCCCAGGGGAGCCTTTATGCAGCCCCACATGCAACTGGACCCTCCATATTCGCTCTTTCACCGCAACCCTAAATATATCCCTCGGCTAAATGGGAGAAGACTGAAAAAGCGGGCCTCAGAAAACGCATTGCGATTCCCCTTGGACCATCCCAAAGTGCCCCCAAAGGAAGGCTTTGGGTACAACTGGACTCCCCAGGGGAGCCTTAACGCAGGCCCACATTCAACTGGACCCTCGGTATTCGCTCTTTCACAGCAACCCTAAATATAGCCCTGGCCCGCCTGGCAGTCGACTGAAAACTCGGGCCCCAGAAAATGCATTAAAAGCCTAATTCGCCCATCCAAAAGTGCCCCCAGAGGAAGGCTTTGGGTACAAGTGAACTCCCCAGGGGAGCCTTTACGCAGCCCCACATGCAACTGGACCCTCCTTGTTCGCTCTTTCACAGCAACCCTAAATATAGCCCTGGCCCGCCTGGCAGTCGACTGAAAACTCTGGCCCCAGAAAAACTGTTAAAAGCCTAATTCGCCCATCCAAAAGTGCCCCCAGAGGAAGGCTTTGGGTACAAGTGAACTCCCCAGGGGAGCCTTTACGCAGCCCCACTTGCAACTGGACCCTCCTTGTTCACTGTTTACGAGCAACCCTAAATATACCCCTAGCCAACATGGCAGAAGATTGAAAACTCAGGCTCCAGAAAATGCATTTCAAGATCCATTCACCCATCCAGAAGTGCCCCCAAAGGAAGGCTTTGGGTACAAGTGAACTCCCCAGGGGAGCCTTTACGCAGCCCCACATGCAACTGGACCCTCCGTATTTGCTCTTTACCAGCAAACCTAAATATAACCCTGGCCCGCCTGGCAGTCGACTGAAAACTCGGGCCCCAGAAAATGCGTTAAAAGCCTAATTCGCCCATTCAAATGTGCCCCCAGAGGAAGGTTTTGGGTACAATTGAACTCCCCAGGGTAGCCTTTATGCAGCCCCACATGCAACTGGACCCTCCGTGTTCGCTCTTTACAGCAACCCTAAATATAACCCTAGCCAGCATGGCAGAAGACTGAAAACTCTGGCCACAGAAAACGTGCTACAAATCCCATTCGACCATCCAGAAGTGCCCCCAAAGGAAGGCTTTGGGTACAAGTGAACTCCCCAGGGGAGCCTTTAGGCAGCCCCACATGCAACTGGACCCTCCGTATTCGCTCTTTCACCGCAAGCCTAAATATAGCGCTCGGCGCAATGGGAGAAGACTGAAAAAGCGGGCCTCAGAAAACGCATTGCGATTCCCCTTGGACCATCCAAAAGTGCCCCCAAAGGAAGGCTTTGGGTACAACTGGACTCCCCAGGGGAGCCTTAACGCAGCCCCACATGCAACTGGACCCTCCGTATTCGCTCTTTCACAGCAACCCTAAATATAACCCTGGCCCGCCTGGCAGTCGACTGAAAACTCGGGCCCCAGAAAATGCATTAAAAGCCTAATTCGCCCATTCAAATGTGCCCCCAGAGGAAGGTTTTGGGTACAATTGAACTCCCCAGGGTAGCCTTTATGCAGCCCCACATGCAACTGGACCCTCCGTGTTCGCTCTTTACAGCAACCCTAAATATAGCCCTGGCCCGCCTGGCAGTCGACTGAAAACTCGGGCCACAGAAAATGTGTTACGAGCCCCATTCGCCCATCCAAAAGTGCCCCCAGAGGAAGGTTTTGGGTACAACTGAACACCCCAGGGGAGCCTTTACGCAGCCCCACATGCAACTGGGCCCTCCGGGTTCGCTCTTTACAGCAACCCTAAATATAACCCTAGCCAGCATGGCAGAAGACTGAAATTCGGGCTCCAGAAAATGCATTTCAAGCCCCATTCACCCACCCAGAAGTACCCCCAAAGGAAGGCTTTGGGTACAACTGAACTCCCCAGGGGAGCCTTTATGCAGCCCCACATGCAACTGGACCCTCCGTGTTCGCTCTTTACAGCAACCCTAAATATAACCCTAGCCAGCATGGTAGAAGACTGAAAACTCGGGCCACAGAAAAAGCGTTTCAAGCCCCATTCGCCCATCCAAAAGTGCCTCCAAAGGAAGGCTTTGGATACAAGTGAACTCCCCAGGGGAGCCTTTACGCAGCCCCACATGCAACTGGACCCTCCGGGTTCACTCTTTCACCGCAAGCCTAAATATAGCCCTCGGCGCAATGGGAGAAGACTGAAAAAGCGGGCCTCAGAAAACGCATTGAGATTCCCCTTGGACCATCCCAAAGTGCCCCCAAAGGAAGGCTTTGGGTACAACTGGACTCCCCAGGGGAGCCTTAACGCAGCCCCACATGCAACTGGACCCTCCGTATTCGCTCTTTCACAGCAACCTAAATATAACCCTGGCCCGCCTGGCAGTCGACTGAAAACTCGGGCCCCAGAAATACTGTTAAAAGCCTAATTCGCCCATCCAAAAGTGCCCCCAGAGGAAGGCTTTGGGTACAACTGAACTCCCCAGGGGAGCCTTTATGCAGCCCCACATGCAACTGGACCCTCCGGGTTCACTCTTTCACCGCAAGCCTAAATATAGCCCTGGCCCGCCTGGCAGTCGACTGAAAGCTCGGGCCACAGAAAATGTGTTACGAGCCCCATTCGCCCATTCAAAAGTGCCCCCAAAGGAAGGCTTTGGGTACATCTGAACTCCCCAGGGGAGCCTTTATGCAGCCCCACATGCTACTGGACCCTCCGTGTTCGCTCTTTACAGCAACCCTAAATATAACCCTAGCCAGCATGGCAGAAGACTGAAAACACAGGCCACAGAAAAAGCGTTTCAAGCCCCTTTCGCCCATCCAGAAGTGCCCCCAAAGGAAGGCTTTGGGTACAAGTGAACTCCCCAGGGGAGCCTTTATGCAGCCCCACATGCAACTGGACCCTCCAGGTTCACTCTTTCAGCGCAAGCCTAAATATAGCCCTAGCACGCCTGGCAGTCGACTGAAAGCTCGGGCCCCAGAAAATGCGTTAAAAGCCTAATTCGCCCATCCAGAAGTGCCCGCAGAGGAAGGCTTTGGGTACAAGTGAACTCCCCAGGGGAGCCTTTAGGCAGCCCCACATGCAACTGGACCCTCCGTATTCGCTCTTTCACAGCAACCCTAAATATAGCCCTGGCCCGCCTGGAAGTCAACTGAAAACTCGGGCCACAGAAAACGTGCTACAAGCCCCATTCGCCCATCCAAAAGTGCCCCCAGAGGAAGGCTTTGGGTACAACTGATCTCCCCAGGGGAGCCTTTACGCAGCCCCACATGCAACTGGACCCTCCGTGTTCGCTCTTTACAGGAACCCTAAATATAACCCTAGCCAGCATGGCAGAAGACTGAAAACTCTGGCCACAGAAAACGTGCTACAAATCCCATTCGACCATCCAGAAGTGCCCCCAAAGGAAGGCTTTGGGTACAAGTGAACTCCCCAGGGGAGCCTTTAGGCAGCCCCACATGCAACTGGACCCTCCGTATTCGCTCTTTCACCGCAAGCCTAAATATAGCCCTCGGCGCAATGGGAGAAGACTGAAAAAGCGGGCCTCAGAAAACGCATTGAGATTCCCCTTGGACCATCCAAAAGTGCCCCCAAAGGAAGGCTTTGGGTACAACTGGACTCCCCAGGGGAGCCTTAACGCAGCCCCACATGCAACTTGACCCTCCGTATTCGCTCTTTCACAGCAACCCTAAATATAACCCTGGCCCGCATGGCAGACGACTGAAAAATCGGGCCACAGAAAACGTGCTACAAGCCCCATTCGCCCATCCAAAAGTGCCCCCAGAGGAAGGCTTTGGGTACAAGTGAACTCCCCAGGGGAGCCTTTATGCAGCCCCACATGCAACTGGACCCTCCGTATTCGCTCTTTCAGAGCAACCCTAAATATAACCCTGGCTCGCCTGGCAGTCGACTGAAAACTCGGGCCACAGAAAATGCGTTAAAAGCCTAATTCGCACATCCAAAAGTGCCCCCAGAGGAAGGCTTTGGGTACAACTGAAGTCCCCAGGGGAGCCTTTACGCAGCCCCACATGCAACTGGACCCTCCTTGTTCACTGTTTACGAGCAACCCTAAATATAACACTAGCCAGCATGGAAGAAAAATGAAAACTCGGGCCACAGAAAAACTGTTAAAAGTCTAAGTCGCCCATCCAAAAGTGCCCCCAGAGGAAGGCTTTGGGTACAACTGAACTCCCCAGGGGAGCCTTTATGCAGCCCCACATGCAACTGGACCCTCCGGGTTCACTCTTTCACAGCAACCCTAAATATAGCCCTGGCCCGCCTGGCAGTCGACTGAAAACTCGGGCCCCAGAAAATGCGTTAAAAGCCTAATTCGCCCATCCAAAAGTGCCCCCAGAGGAAGGCTTTGGGTACATCTGAACTCCCCAGGGAGCCTTAACGCAGCCCCACATGCAACTGGACCCTCCTTGTTCACTGTTTACGAGCAACCCTAAATATAGCCCTGGCCCGCCTGGAAGTCAACTGAAAACTCGGGCCACAGAAAACGTGCTACAAGCCCCATTCGCCCATCCAAAAGTGCCCCCAGAGGAAGGCTTTGGGTACAAGTGAACTCCCCAGGGGAGCCTTTATGGAGCCCCACATGCAACTGGACCCTCCTTGTTCACTGTTTACGAGCAACCCTAAATATACCCCTAGCCACCATGGCAGAAGACTGAAAACTCGGGCCACAGAAAAAGCGTTTCAAGCCCCATTCACCCATCCAGAAGTGCCCCCAAAGGAAGGCTTTGGGTACAAGTGAACTCCCCAGGGGAGCCTTTATGCAGCCCCACATGCAACTGGACCCTCCGGGTTCACTCTTTCACCGCAAGCCTAAATATAGCCCTCGGCGCAATGCGAGAAGACTGAAAAAGCGGGCCTCAGAAAACGCAATGAGATTCTCCTTGGACCATCCCAAAGTGCCCCAAAAGGAAGGCTTTGGGTACAACTGAACTCCCCAGGGGAGCCTTTACGCAGCCCCACATGCAACTGGACCCTCCTTGTTCACTGTTTATGAGCAACCCTAAATATACCCCTAGCCACCATGGCAGAAGACTGAAAACTCGGGCTCCAGAAAATGCGTTTCAAGCCCCATTCACCCATCCAGAAGTGCCCCCAAAGGAAGGCTTTGGGTACAACTGAACTCCCCAGGGGAGCCTTTATGCAGCCCCACATGCAACTGGACCCTCAGGGTTCACTCTTTCACAGCAACCCTAAATATAGCCCTCGGTGCAATGGGAGAAGACTGAAAAATCGGGCCACAGAAAAAGCGTTTCAAGCCCCTTTCGCCCATCCAGAAGTGCCCCCAAAGGAAGGCTTTGGGTACAAGTGAACTCCCCAGGGGAGCCTTTATGCAGCCCCACATGCAACTGGACCCTCCGTATTCGCTCTTTCACAGCAACCCTATATATAACCCTGGCCCGCATGGCAGACGACTGAAAACTCGGGCCCCACAAAATGCATTAAAAGCCTAATTCGCCCATCCAAAAGTGCCCCCAGAGGAAGGCTTTGGGTACAAGTGAACTCCCCAGGGGAGCCTTTACGCAGCCCCACATGCAACTGGACCCTCCTTGTTCACTGTTTACGAGCAACCCTAAATATACCCCTAGCCACCATGGCAGAAGACTGAAAACTCGGGCTCCAGAAAATGCGTTTCAAGCCCCATTCACCCATCCAGAAGTGCCCCCAAAGGAAGGCTTTGGGTACAAGTGAACTCCCCAGGGGAGCCTTTATGCAGCCCCACATGCAACTGGACCCTCCGGGTTCACTCTTTCACCGCAAGCCTAAATATAGCCCTTGGCGCAATGGGAGAAGACTGAAAAAGCGGACCTCAGAAAACGCATTGCGATTCCCTTTGGACCATCCAAAAGTGCCCCCAAAGGAAGGCTTTGGGTACAACTGGACTCCCCAGGGGAGCCTTTATGCAGCCCCACATGCAACTGGACCCTCCGTCTTCGCTCTTTCACAGCAACCCTAAATATAACTCTAACCATCATGGCAGAAGACTGAAAACTCGGGCCACAGAAAAAGCGTTTCAAGCCCCTTTCGCCCATCCAGAAGTGCCCCCAAAGGAAGGCTTTGGGTACAAGTGAACTCCCCAGGGGAGCCTTTACGCAGCCCCACATGCAACTGGACCCTCCTTGTTCACTGTTTACGAGCAACCCTAAATATACCCCTAGCCACCATGGCAGAAGACTGAAATCTCGGGCTCCAGAAAATGCGTTTCAAGCCCCATTCACCAATCCAGAAGTGCCCCCAAAGGAAGGCTTTGGGTACAAGTGAACTCCCCAGGGGAGCCTTTATGCAGCCCCACATGCAACTGGACCCTCCGGGTTCACTCTTTCACCGCAAGCCTAAATATAGCCCTAGCACGCCTGGCAGTCGACTGAAAGCTCGGGCCACAGAAAATGTGTTACGAGCCCCATTCGCCCATCCAAAAGTGCCTCCAAAGGAAGGCTTTGGGTACATCTGAACTCCCCAGTGGAGCCTTTACGCAGCCCCACATGCAACTGGACCCTCCGTGTTCGCTCTTTACATTAACCCTAAATATAACCCTAGCCAGCATGGCAGAAGACTGAAAAATTGAGCCACAGAAAACGTGCTACAAGCCCCATTCGACCATCCAAAAGTGCCCCCAAAGGAAGGCTTTGGGTACATCTGAACTCCCCAGGGGAGCCGTTACGCAGCCCCACATGCAACTGGACCCTCCGTGTTCGCTCTTTACAGCAACCCTAAATATAACCCTAGCCAGCATGGCAGAAGACTGAAAACTCGGGCTCCAGAAAATGCGTTTCAAGCCCCATTCACCCATCCAGAAGTGCCCCCAAAGGAAGGCTTTGGGTACAAGTGAACTCCCCAGGGGAGCCTTAACGCAGCCCCACATGCAACTGGACCCTCCATATTCGCTCTTTCACCGCAAGACTAAATATATCCCTCGGCTAAATGGGAGAAGACTGAAAAAGCGGGCCTCAGAAAACGCATTGAGATTCTCCTTGGACCATCCCAAAGTGCCCCAAAAGGAAGGCTTTGGGTACAACTGGACTCCCCAGGGGAGCCTTTATGCAGGCCCATACGCAACTGGACCCCCCGTGTTCGCTGTTTACAAGCAACCCTAAATATAACACTAGCCACCATGGCAGAAAACCTAAAACTCGGACCACTGAAAACAGTTAAAAGCCTAATTCGCCCATCCAAAAGTGCCCCCAGAGGAAGGCTTTGGGTACAACTGAACTCCCCAGGGGAGCCTTAACGCAGCCCCACATGCAACTGGACCCTCCGGGTTCACTCTTTCACAGCAACCCTAAATATAGCCCTGGCCCGCCTGGCAGTTGACTGAAAACTCAGACCCAAGAAAATGCGTTAAAAGCCTAATTCGCCCATCCAAAAGTGCCCCCAGAGGAAGGCTTTGGGTAGAACTGAACTCCCCAGGGGAGCCTTTACGCAGCCCCACATGCAACTGGACCCTCCGGGTTCACTCTTTCACCGCAAGCCTAAATATAGCCCTGGCCAGCCTGGCAGTCGACTGAAAACTCGGGCCCCAGAAAATGTGTTAAAAGCCTAATTCGCCCATCCAAAAGTGCCCCCAGAGGAAGGCTTTGGGTACAACTGAACTCCCCAGGGTAGCCTTTACGCAGCCCCACATGCAACTGGACCCTCCTTGTTCACTGTTTACGAGCAACCCTAAATATACCCCCAGTCACCATGGCAGAAGACTGAAAACTCGGGCTCCAGAAAATGCGTTTCAAGCCCCATTCACCCATCCAGAAGTGCCCCCAAAGGAAGGCTTTGGGTACAAGTGAACTCCCCAGGGGAGCCTTTACGCAGCCCCACATGCAACTGGACCCTCTGGGTTCACTCTTTCACCGCAAGCCTAAATATAGCCCTAGCACGCATGGCAGTCGACTGAAAGCTCGGGCCACAGAAAATGTGTTATGAGCCCCATTCGCCCATCCAAAAGTGCCTCCAAAGGAAGGCTTTGGGTACATCTGAACTCCCCAGGGAAGCCTTTACGCAGCCCCACATGCAACTGGACCCTCCGTGTTCGCTCTTTACAGCAACCGTAAATATAACCCTAGCCAGCATGGCAGAAGACTGAAAACACAGGCCACAGAAAAAGCGTTTCAAGCCCCATTCGCCCATCCAGAAGTGCCCCCAAAGGAAGGCTTTGGGTACAAGTGAACTCCCTAGGGGAGCCTTTATGCAGCCCCACATGCAACTGGACCCTCTGGGTTCACTCTTTCACAGCAACCCTAAATATAGCCCTGGCCCGCCTGGCAGTCGACTGAAAACTCGGGCCCCAGAAAATGCATTAAAAGCCTAATTCGCCCATCCAGAAGTGCCCCCAGAGGAAGCCTTTGGGTACATCTGAACTCCCCAGGGGAGCCTTAACGCAGCCCCACATGCAACTGGACCCTCCGTATTCGCTCTTTCACAGCAACCCTAAATATAGCCCTGGCCCACCTGGCAGTAAACTTAAAACTCGGGCCACAGAAAACGTGCTACAAGCCCCATTCGCCCATCCAAAAGTGCCCCCAGAGGAAGGCTTTGGGTACAACTGAACTCCCCAGGGGAGCCTTTACGCAGCCCCACATGCAACTGGACCCTCCTTGTTCACTGTTTACGAGCAACCCTAAATATACCCCTAGCCACCATGGCAGAAGACTGAAATCTCGGGCTCCAGAAAATGCGTTTCAAGCCCCATTCACCAATCCAGAAGTGCCCCCAAAGGAAGGCTTTGGGTACAAGTGAACTCCCCAGGGGAGCCTTTATGCAGCCCCACATGCAACTGGACCCTCCGGGTTCACTCTTTCAGCGCAAGCCTAAATATAGCCCTAGCACGCCTGGCAGTCGACTGAAAGCTCGGGCCACAGAAAATGTGTTACGAGCCCCATTCGCCCATCCAAAAGTGCCTCCAAAGGAAGGCTTTGGGTACATCTGAACTCCCCAGTGGAGCCTTTACGCAGCCCCACATGCAACTGGACCCTCCGTGTTCGCTCTTTACATTAACCCTAAATATAACCCTAGCCAGCATGGCAGAAGACTGAAAAATTGAGCCACAGAAAACGTGCTACAAGCCCCATTCGACCATCCAAAAGTGCCCCCAAAGGAAGGCTTTGGGTACATCTGAACTCCCCAGGGGAGCCGTTACGCAGCCCCACATGCAACTGGACCCTCCGTGTTCGCTCTTTACAGCAACCCTAAATATAACCCTAGCCAGCATGGCAGAAGACTGAAAACTCGGGCTCCAGAAAATGCGTTTCAAGCCCCATTCACCCATCCAGAAGTGCCCCCAAAGGAAGGCTTTGGGTACAAGTGAACTCCCCAGGGGAGCCTTAACGCAGCCCCACATGCAACTGGACCCTCCATATTCGCTCTTTCACCGCAAGACTAAATATATCCCTCGGCTAAATGGGAGAAGACTGAAAAAGCGGGCCTCAGAAAACGCATTGAGATTCTCCTTGGACCATCCCAAAGTGCCCCAAAAGGAAGGCTTTGGGTACAACTGGACTCCCCAGGGGAGCCTTTATGCAGGCCCATACGCAACTGGACCCCCCGTGTTCGCTGTTTACAAGCAACCCTAAATATAACACTAGCCACCATGGCAGAAAACCTAAAACTCGGACCACTGAAAACAGTTAAAAGCCTAATTCGCCCATCCAAAAGTGCCCCCAGAGGAAGGCTTTGGGTACAACTGAACTCCCCAGGGGAGCCTTAACGCAGCCCCACATGCAACTGGACCCTCCGGGTTCACTCTTTCACAGCAACCCTAAATATAGCCCTGGCCCGCCTGGCAGTTGACTGAAAACTCAGACCCAAGAAAATGCGTTAAAAGCCTAATTCGCCCATCCAAAAGTGCCCCCAGAGGAAGGCTTTGGGTAGAACTGAACTCCCCAGGGGAGCCTTTACGCAGCCCCACATGCAACTGGACCCTCCGGGTTCACTCTTTCACCGCAAGCCTAAATATAGCCCTGGCCAGCCTGGCAGTCGACTGAAAACTCGGGCCCCAGAAAATGTGTTAAAAGCCTAATTCGCCCATCCAAAAGTGCCCCCAGAGGAAGGCTTTGGGTACAACTGAACTCCCCAGGGTAGCCTTTACGCAGCCCCACATGCAACTGGACCCTCCTTGTTCACTGTTTACGAGCAACCCTAAATATACCCCCAGTCACCATGGCAGAAGACTGAAAACTCGGGCTCCAGAAAATGCGTTTCAAGCCCCATTCACCCATCCAGAAGTGCCCCCAAAGGAAGGCTTTGGGTACAAGTGAACTCCCCAGGGGAGCCTTTACGCAGCCCCACATGCAACTGGACCCTCTGGGTTCACTCTTTCACCGCAAGCCTAAATATAGCCCTAGCACGCATGGCAGTCGACTGAAAGCTCGGGCCACAGAAAATGTGTTATGAGCCCCATTCGCCCATCCAAAAGTGCCTCCAAAGGAAGGCTTTGGGTACATCTGAACTCCCCAGGGAAGCCTTTACGCAGCCCCACATGCAACTGGACCCTCCGTGTTCGCTCTTTACAGCAACCGTAAATATAACCCTAGCCAGCATGGCAGAAGACTGAAAACACAGGCCACAGAAAAAGCGTTTCAAGCCCCATTCGCCCATCCAGAAGTGCCCCCAAAGGAAGGCTTTGGGTACAAGTGAACTCCCTAGGGGAGCCTTTATGCAGCCCCACATGCAACTGGACCCTCTGGGTTCACTCTTTCACAGCAACCCTAAATATAGCCCTGGCCCGCCTGGCAGTCGACTGAAAACTCGGGCCCCAGAAAATGCATTAAAAGCCTAATTCGCCCATCCAGAAGTGCCCCCAGAGGAAGCCTTTGGGTACATCTGAACTCCCCAGGGGAGCCTTAACGCAGCCCCACATGCAACTGGACCCTCCGTATTCGCTCTTTCACAGCAACCCTAAATATAGCCCTGGCCCACCTGGCAGTAAACTTAAAACTCGGGCCACAGAAAACGTGCTACAAGCCCCATTCGCCCATCCAAAAGTGCCCCCAGAGGAAGGCTTTGGGTACAACTGAACTCCCCAGGGGAGCCTTTATGCAGCCCCACATGCAACTGGACCCTCCTTGTTCACTGTTTACGAGCAACCCTAAATATACTCCTAGCCACCATGGCAGAAGACTGAAAACTCGGGCTCCAGAAAATGCGTTTCAAGCCCCATTCACCCATCCAGAAGTGCCCCCAAAGGAAGGCTTTGGGTACAAGTGAACTCCCCAGGGGAGCCTTTATGCAGCCCCACATGCAACTGGACTCTCCGGGTTCACTCTTTCACCGCAAGCCTAAATATATCCCTCGGCGCAGTGGGAGAAGACTGAAAAAGTGGGTCTCAGAAAACGCATTGAGATTCCCCTTGGACCATCCCAAAGTTCCCCCAAAGGAAGGCTTTGGGTACAACTGAACTCCCCAGGGTAGCCTTTACGCAGTCTTACATGCAACTGGACCCTCCGTATTCGCTCTTTCACAGCAACCCTAAATATAACCCTGGCCCGCCTGGCAGACGACTGAAAAATCGGGCCGCAGAAAACGTGCTACAAGCCCCATTCGCCCATCCAAAAGTGCCCCCAAAGGAAGGCTTTGGGTACATCTGAACTCCCCAGGGGAGCCTTTACGCAGCCCCACATGCAACTGGACCCTCCGTGTTCGCTCTTTACAGCAACCCTAAATATAACCCTAGCCAGCATGGCAGAAGACTGAAAACACAGGCCACAGAAAAAGCGTTTCAAGCCCCTTTCGCCCATCCAGAAGTGCCCCCAAAGGAAGGCTTTGGGTACAAGTGAACTCCCCAGGGGAGCCTTTATGCAGCCCCACATGCAACTGGACCATCCGTATTCGCTCTTTCACAGCAACCCTAAATATAACCCTGGCCCGCATGGCAGACGACTGAAAACTCGGGCCCCACAAAATGCATTAAAAGCCTAATTCGCCCATCCAAAAGTGCCCCCAGAGGAAGGCTTTGGGTACAAGTGAACTCCCCAGGGGAGCCTTTACGCAGCCCCACATGCAACTGGACCCTCCTTGTTCACTGTTTACGAGCAACCCTAAATATAACACTAGCCAGCATGGCAGAAAACTGAAAACTCGGGCCACAGAAAAACTGTTAAAAGCCTAATTCGCCCATCCAGAAGTGCCCCCAAAGGAAGGCTTTGGGTACAACGGAACTTCCCAGGGGAGGCTTTATAGAGCCCCACATGCAACTGGACCCTCCGGGTTCACTCTTTCACAGCAACCCTAAATATAGCCCTGGCCCGCCTGGCAGTTGACTGAAAAATCGGGCCCAAGAAAATGTGTTAAAAGCCTAATTCGCCCATCCAAAAGTGCCCCCAGAGGAAGGCTTTGGGTAGAACTGAACTCCCCAGGGGAGCCTTAACGCAGCCACACATGCAACTGGACGCTCCGGGTTCACTCTTTCATCGCAAGCCTAAATATAGCCCTGGCCATCCTGGCAATCGACTGAAAACTCGGGCCCCAGAAAATGTGTTAAAAGCCTAATTCGCCCATCCAAAAGTGCCCCCAGAGGAAGGCTTTGGGTACAAGTGAACTCCCCAGGGGAGCCTTTACGCAGCGTTACATGCAACTGGACCCTCCTTGTTCACTGTTTACGAGCAACCCTAAATATACCCCCAGTCACCATGGCAGAAGACTGAAAACTCGGGCTCCAGAAAATGCGTTTCAAGCCCCATTCACCCATCCAGAAGTGCCCCCAAAGGAAGGCTTTGGGTACAAGTGAACTCCCCAGGGGATCCTTTATGCAGGCCCATACGCAACTGGACCCCCCGTGTTCGCTGTTTACAAGCAACCCTAAATATAACCCTAGCCAGCATGGCAGAAGACTGAAAACTCAGGCCACAGGAAAAGCGTTTCAAGCCACTTTCGCCCATCCAGAAGTGCCCCCAAAGGAAGGCTTTGGGTACAAGTGAACTCCCCAGGGGAGCCTTTATGCAGCCCCACATGCAACTGGACCCTCCGGGTTCACTCTTTCACCGCAAGCTTAAATATAGCCCTAGCACGCATGGCAGTCGAGTGAAAGCTCGGGCCACAGAAAATGTGTTTCGAGCCCCATTCGCCCATCCAAAAGTGCATCCAAAGGAAGGCTTTGGGTACATCTGAACTCCCCAGGGAAGCCTTTACGCAGCCCCACATGCAACTGGACCCTCCGTGTTCGCTCTTTACAGCAACCCTAAATATAACCCTAGCCAGCATGGCAGAAGACTGAAAACTCAGGCCACAGGAAAAGCGTTTCAAGCCCCTTTCGCCCATCCAGAAGTGCCCCCAAAGGAAGGCTTTGGGTACAAGTGAACTCCCCAGGGGAGCCTTTATGCAGCCCCACATGCAACTGGACCCTCCGGGTTCACTCTTTCACAGCAACCCTAAATATAGCCCTGGTCCACCTGGCAGTCGACTGAATACTCGGGCCCCAGAAAATGCGTTAAAAGCCTAATTCGCCCATCTAAAAGTGCCCCCAGAGGAAGGCTTTGGATACAACTGATCTCCCCAGGGGAGCCTTTACGCAGCCCCACATGCAACTGGACTCTCCTTGTTCACTGTTTACGAGCAACCCTAAATATAGCCCTAGCCACCTTGGCAGTCGACTGAAAGCTCGGGCCCCAGAAAATGCATTAAAAGACTAATTCGCCCATCCAAAAGTGCCCCCAGAGGAAGGCTTTGGGTACAAGTGAACTCCCCAGGGGAGCCTTTATGCAGCCCCACATGCAACTGGACCCTCCGGGTTCACTCTTTCACCGCAAGCCTAAATATAGCCCTTGGCGCAATGGGAGAAGACTGAAGAAGCGGACCTCAGAAAACGCATTGCGATTCCCTTTGGACCATCCAAAAGTGCCCCCAAAGGAAGGCTTTGGGTACAACTGGACTCCCCAGGGGAGCCTTTATGCAGCCCCACATGCAACTGGACCCTCCGTCTTCGCTCTTTCACAGCAACCCTAAATATAACTCTAACCATCATGGCAGAAGACTGAAAACTCGGGCCACAGAAAAAGCGTTTCAAGCCCCTTTCGCCCATCCAGAAGTGCCCCCAAAGGAAGGCTTTGGGTACAACTGAACTCCCCAGGGGAGCCTTTACGCAGCCCCACATGCAACTGGACCCTCCTTGTTCACTGTTTACGAGCAACCCTAAATATACCCCTAGCCACCATGGCAGAAGACTGAAATCTCGGGCTCCAGAAAATGCGTTTCAAGCCCCATTCACCAATCCAGAAGTGCCCCCAAAGGAAGGCTTTGGGTACAAGTGAACTCCCCAGGGGAGCCTTTATGCAGCCCCACATGCAACTGGACCCTCCGGGTTCACTCTTTCACCGCAAGCCTAAATATAGCCCTAGCACGCCTGGCAGTCGACTGAAAGCTCGGGCCACAGAAAATGTGTTACGAGCCCCATTCGCCCATCCAAAAGTGCCTCCAAAGGAAGGCTTTGGGTACATCTGAACTCCCCAGTGGAGCCTTTACGCAGCCCCACATGCAACTGGACCCTCCGTGTTCGCTCTTTACATTAACCCTAAATATAACCCTAGCCAGCATGGCAGAAGACTGAAAAATTGAGCCACAGAAAACGTGCTACAAGCCCCATTCGACCATCCAAAAGTGCCCCCAAAGGAAGGCTTTGGGTACATCTGAACTCCCCAGGGGAGCCGTTACGCAGCCCCACATGCAACTGGACCCTCCGTGTTCGCTCTTTACAGCAACCCTAAATATAACCCTAGCCAGCATGGCAGAAGACTGAAAACTCGGGCTCCAGAAAATGCGTTTCAAGCCCCATTCACCCATCCAGAAGTGCCCCCAAAGGAAGGCTTTGGGTACAAGTGAACTCCCCAGGGGAGCCTTAACGCAGCCCCACATGCAACTGGACCCTCCATATTCGCTCTTTCACCGCAAGACTAAATATATCCCTCGGCTAAATGGGAGAAGACTGAAAAAGCGGGCCTCAGAAAACGCATTGAGATTCTCCTTGGACCATCCCAAAGTGCCCCAAAAGGAAGGCTTTGGGTACAACTGGACTCCCCAGGGGAGCCTTTATGCAGGCCCATACGCAACTGGACCCCCCGTGTTCGCTGTTTACAAGCAACCCTAAATATAACACTAGCCACCATGGCAGAAAACCTAAAACTCGGACCACTGAAAACAGTTAAAAGCCTAATTCGCCCATCCAAAAGTGCCCCCAGAGGAAGGCTTTGGGTACAACTGAACTCCCCAGGGGAGCCTTAACGCAGCCCCACATGCAACTGGACCCTCCGGGTTCACTCTTTCACAGCAACCCTAAATATAGCCCTGGCCCGCCTGGCAGTTGACTGAAAACTCAGACCCAAGAAAATGCGTTAAAAGCCTAATTCGCCCATCCAAAAGTGCCCCCAGAGGAAGGCTTTGGGTAGAACTGAACTCCCCAGGGGAGCCTTTACGCAGCCCCACATGCAACTGGACCCTCCGGGTTCACTCTTTCACCGCAAGCCTAAATATAGCCCTGGCCAGCCTGGCAGTCGACTGAAAACTCGGGCCCCAGAAAATGTGTTAAAAGCCTAATTCGCCCATCCAAAAGTGCCCCCAGAGGAAGGCTTTGGGTACAACTGAACTCCCCAGGGTAGCCTTTACGCAGCCCCACATGCAACTGGACCCTCCTTGTTCACTGTTTACGAGCAACCCTAAATATACCCCCAGTCACCATGGCAGAAGACTGAAAACTCGGGCTCCAGAAAATGCGTTTCAAGCCCCATTCACCCATCCAGAAGTGCCCCCAAAGGAAGGCTTTGGGTACAAGTGAACTCCCCAGGGGAGCCTTTACGCAGCCCCACATGCAACTGGACCCTCTGGGTTCACTCTTTCACCGCAAGCCTAAATATAGCCCTAGCACGCATGGCAGTCGACTGAAAGCTCGGGCCACAGAAAATGTGTTATGAGCCCCGTTCGCCCATCCAAAAGTGCATCCAAAGGAAGGCTTTGGGTACATCTGAACTCCCCAGGGAAGCCTTTACGCAGCCCCACATGCAACTGGACCCTCCGTGTTCGCTCTTTACAGCAACCGTAAATATAACCCTAGCCAGCATGGTAGAAGACTGAAAACACAGGCCACAGAAAAAGCGTTTCAAGCCCCATTCGCCCATCCAGAAGTGCCCCCAAAGGAAGGCTTTGGGTACAAGTGAACTCCCTAGGGGAGCCTTTATGCAGCCCCACATGCAACTGGACCCTCTGGGTTCACTCTTTCACAGCAACCCTAAATATAGCCCTGGCCCGCCTGGCAGTCGACTGAAAACTCGGGCCCCAGAAAATGCATTAAAAGCCTAATTCGCCCATCCAGAAGTGCCCCCAGAGGAAGCCTTTGGGTACATCTGAACTCCCCAGGGGAGCCTTAACGCAGCCCCACATGCAACTGGACCCTCCGTATTCGCTCTTTCACAGCAACCCTAAATATAGCCCTGGCCCACCTGGCAGTAAACTTAAAACTCGGGCCACAGAAAACGTGCTACAAGCCCCATTCGCCCATCCAAAAGTGCCCCCAGAGGAAGGCTTTGGGTACAACTGAACTCCCCAGGGGAGCCTTTATGCAGCCCCACATGCAACTGGACCCTCCTTGTTCACTGTTTACGAGCAACCCTAAATATACTCCTAGCCACCATGGCAGAAGACTGAAAACTCGGGCTCCAGAAAATGCGTTTCAAGCCCCATTCACCCATCCAGAAGTGCCCCCAAAGGAAGGCTTTGGGTACAAGTGAACTCCCCAGGGGAGCCTTTATGCAGCCCCACATGCAACTGGACTCTCCGGGTTCACTCTTTCACCGCAAGCCTAAATATATCCCTCGGCGCAGTGGGAGAAGACTGAAAAAGTGGGTCTCAGAAAACGCATTGAGATTCCCCTTGGACCATCCCAAAGTTCCCCCAAAGGAAGGCTTTGGGTACAACTGAACTCCCCAGGGTAGCCTTTACGCAGTCTTACATGCAACTGGACCCTCCGTATTCGCTCTTTCACAGCAACCCTAAATATAACCCTGGCCCGCCTGGCAGACGACTGAAAAATCGGGCCGCAGAAAACGTGCTACAAGCCCCATTCGCCCATCCAAAAGTGCCCCCAAAGGAAGGCTTTGGGTACATCTGAACTCCCCAGGGGAGCCTTTACGCAGCCCCACATGCAACTGGACCCTCCGTGTTCGCTCTTTACAGCAACCCTAAATATAACCCTAGCCAGCATGGCAGAAGACTGAAAACACAGGCCACAGAAAAAGCGTTTCAAGCCCCTTTCGCCCATCCAGAAGTGCCCCCAAAGGAAGGCTTTGGGTACAAGTGAACTCCCCAGGGGAGCCTTTATGCAGCCCCACATGCAACTGGACCATCCGTATTCGCTCTTTCACAGCAACCCTAAATATAACCCTGGCCCGCATGGCAGACGACTGAAAACTCGGGCCCCACAAAATGCATTAAAAGCCTAATTCGCCCATCCAAAAGTGCCCCCAGAGGAAGGCTTTGGGTACAAGTGAACTCCCCAGGGGAGCCTTTACGCAGCCCCACATGCAACTGGACCCTCCTTGTTCACTGTTTACGAGCAACCCTAAATATAACACTAGCCAGCATGGCAGAAAACTGAAAACTCGGGCCACAGAAAAACTGTTAAAAGCCTAATTCGCCCATCCAGAAGTGCCCCCAAAGGAAGGCTTTGGGTACAACGGAACTTCCCAGGGGAGGCTTTATAGAGCCCCACATGCAACTGGACCCTCCGGGTTCACTCTTTCACAGCAACCCTAAATATAGCCCTGGCCCGCCTGGCAGTTGACTGAAAAATCGGGCCCAAGAAAATGTGTTAAAAGCCTAATTCGCCCATCCAAAAGTGCCCCCAGAGGAAGGCTTTGGGTAGAACTGAACTCCCCAGGGGAGCCTTAACGCAGCCACACATGCAACTGGACGCTCCGGGTTCACTCTTTCATCGCAAGCCTAAATATAGCCCTGGCCATCCTGGCAATCGACTGAAAACTCGGGCCCCAGAAAATGTGTTAAAAGCCTAATTCGCCCATCCAAAAGTGCCCCCAGAGGAAGGCTTTGGGTACATCTGAACTCCCCAGGGGAGCCTTTACGCAGCGTTACATGCAACTGGACCCTCCTTGTTCACTGTTTACGAGCAACCCTAAATATACCCCCAGTCACCATGGCAGAAGACTGAAAACTCGGGCTCCAGAAAATGCGTTTCAAGCCCCATTCACCCATCCAGAAGTGCCCCCAAAGGAAGGCTTTGGGTACAAGTGAACTCCCCAGGGGATCCTTTATGCAGGCCCATACGCAACTGGACCCCCCGTGTTCGCTGTTTACAAGCAACCCTAAATATAACCCTAGCCAGCATGGCAGAAGACTGAAAACTCAGGCCACAGGAAAAGCGTTTCAAGCCACTTTCGCCCATCCAGAAGTGCCCCCAAAGGAAGGCTTTGGGTACAAGTGAACTCCCCAGGGGAGCCTTTATGCAGCCCCACATGCAACTGGACCCTCCGGGTTCACTCTTTCACCGCAAGCTTAAATATAGCCCTAGCACGCATGGCAGTCGAGTGAAAGCTCGGGCCACAGAAAATGTGTTTCGAGCCCCATTCGCCCATCCAAAAGTGCATCCAAAGGAAGGCTTTGGGTACATCTGAACTCCCCAGGGAAGCCTTTACGCAGCCCCACATGCAACTGGACCCTCCGTGTTCGCTCTTTACAGCAACCCTAAATATAACCCTAGCCAGCATGGCAGAAGACTGAAAACTCAGGCCACAGGAAAAGCGTTTCAAGCCCCTTTCGCCCATCCAGAAGTGCCCCCAAAGGAAGGCTTTGGGTACAAGTGAACTCCCCAGGGGAGCCTTTATGCAGCCCCACATGCAACTGGACCCTCCGGGTTCACTCTTTCACAGCAACCCTAAATATAGCCCTGGTCCACCTGGCAGTCGACTGAATACTCGGGCCCCAGAAAATGCGTTAAAAGCCTAATTCGCCCATCTAAAAGTGCCCCCAGAGGAAGGCTTTGGATACAACTGATCTCCCCAGGGGAGCCTTTACGCAGCCCCACATGCAACTGGACTCTCCTTGTTCACTGTTTACGAGCAACCCTAAATATAGCCCTAGCCACCTTGGCAGTCGACTGAAAGCTCGGGCCCCAGAAAATGCATTAAAAGACTAATTCGCCCATCCAAAAGTGCCCCCAGAGGAAGGCTTTGGGTACAAGTGAACTCCCCAGGGGAGCCTTTACGCAGCCCCACATGCAACTGGACCCTCCGTGTTCGCTCTTTACAGCAACCCTAAATATAACCCTAGCCAGCATGGCAGAAGACTGAAAAATCGGGCCACAGAAAAAGCGTTTCAAGCCCCTTTCGCCCATCCAGAAGTGCCCCCAAAGGAAGGCTTTGGGTACAACTGAACTCCCCAGGGGAGCCTTTATGCAGCCCCACATGCAACTGGACCCTCCGGGTTCGCTCTTTCAACGCAAGCCTAAATATAACCCTCGGCGCAATGGGAGTAGGCTGAAAAAGCAGACTTCAGATAACGCATTGCGATTTCCCTTGGACCATCTAAAAGTGCTCCCAAAGGAAGGCTTTGGGTACAACTGGACTCCCCAGGGGAGCCTTTACGCAGCCCCACATGCAACTGGACCCTCCGTATTCGCTCTTTCACAGCAACCCTTAATATATCCCTGGCCCGCCTGGCAGCCGACTGAAAACTCGGGCCACAGAAAATGCATTAAAGCCTAATTCGCCCATCCAAAAGTGCCCCCAGAGGAAGGCTTTGGGTACAACTGAACTCCCCAGGGGAGCCTTTATGCAGCCCCACATGCAACTGGACCCTCCGTGTTCGCTCTTTACAGCAACCCTAAATATAACCCTAGCCAGCATGGCAGAAGACTGAAAACTCGGGCCACAGAAAAAGCGTTTCAAGCCCCTTTCGCCCAACCAGAAGTGCCCCCAAAGGAAGGCTTTGGGTACAAGTGAACTCCCCAGGGGAGCCTTTATGCAGCCCCACATGCAACTGGACCCTCCGTATTCGCTCTTAAACAGCAATCCTAAAAATATCCCTGGCCCGCATGGCAGACGACTGAAAAATCGTGCCCCAGAAAAAGTGCTACAAGCCCTATTCGACCATCCAAAAGTGCCCCCAAAGGAAGGCTTTGGGTACAACTGAACTCCCCAGGGGAGCCTTTATGCAGGCCCATACGCAACTGGACCCCCCGTGTTCGCTGTTTACAAGCAACCCTAAATATAACCCTAGCCAGCATGGCAGAAAATTGAAAACTCGGGCCACAGAAAAAGCGTTTCAAGCCCCATTCACCCATCCAGAAGTGCCCCCAAAGGAAGGCTTTGGGTACAAGTGAACTCCCCAGGGGAGCCTTTATGCAGCCCCACATGCAACTGGACCCTCCGGGTTCAATCTTTCACAGCAACCCTAAATATATCCCTGGCCAGCCTGGCAGTCGACTGAAAACTCGGGCCCTGGAAAATGCATTAAAAGCCTAATTCACCCATCCAAAAGTGCCCCCAGAGGAAGGCTTTGGGTACAACTGAACTCCCCAGGGGAGCCTTTACGCAGCCCCACATGCAACTGGACCCTCCTTGTTCACTGTTTACGAGCAACCCTAAATATACCCCTAGCCACCATGGCAGAAGACTGAAAACTCGGGCTCCAGAAAATGCGTTTCAAGCCCCATTCACCCATCCAGAAGTGCCCCCAAAGGAAGGCTTTGGGTACAAGTGAACTCCCCAGGGGAGCCTTTATGCAGCCCCACATGCAACTGGACCCTCCGTATTCGCTCTTTCACAGCAACCCTAAATATAGCCCTAGCACGCCTGGCAGTCGACTGAAAACTCGGGCTCCAGAAAATGCATTAAAAGCCTTTTTCGCCCATCCAAAAGTGCCCCCAGAGGAAGGCTTTGGGTACAAGTGAACTCCCCAGGGTAGCATTTACGCAGCCCCACATGCAACTTGATTCTCCGGGTTCACTCTTTCACCGCAAGCCTAAATATAGCCCTAGCACGCCTGGCAGTCGACTGAAAGCTCGGGCCACAGAAAATGCGTTACGAGCCTAATTCGCCCATCCAAAAGTGCCCTCAAAGGAAGGCTTTGGGTACATCTGAACTCCCCAGGGGAGCCTTTACGCAGCCCCACATGCAACTGGACCCTCCGTGTTCGCTCTTTACAGCAACCCTAAATATAACCCTAGCCAGCATGGCAGAAGACTGAAAACTCGGGCCACAGAAAAAGCGTTTCAAGTCCCCTTCACCCATCCAGAAGTGCCCCCAAAGGAAGGCTTTGGGTACAAGTGAACTCCCCAGGGGAGCCTTTATGCAGCCCCACATGCAACTGGACCCTCCGGGTTCACTCTTTCACCGCAAGCCTAAATATAACCCTCGGCGCAATGGGAGAAGACTAAAAAAGCGGGCCTCAGAAAACGCATTGCGATTTCCCTTGGACCATCCAAAAGTGCTCCCAAAGGAAGGCTTTGGGTACAACTGGACTCCCCAGGGGAGCCTTAACGCAGCCCCACATGCAACTGGACCCTCCGTATTCGCTCTTTCACAGCAACCCTAAATATAGCCCTGGACCGCCTGGCAGTCGACTGAAAACTCGGGCCCCAGAAAATGCGTTTCAAGTCCATTTCGCCCATCGAAAAGTGCCCCCAGAGGAAGGCTTTGGGTACAAGTGAACTCCCCAGGGGAGCATTTACGCAGCCCCACATGCAACTTGATTCTCCGGGTTCACTCTTTCACCGCAAGCCTAAATATAGCCCTAGCACGCCTTGCAGTCGACTGAAAGTTCGGGCCACAGAAAATGTGTTACGAGCCCCATTCGCCCATCCAAAAGTGCCACCAGAGGAAGGCTTTGGGTACATCTGAACTCCCCAGGGGAGCCTTTACGCAGCCCCACATGCAACTGGACCCTCCGTGTTCTCTCTTTACAGCAACCCTAAATATAACCCTAGCCAGCATGGCAGAAGACTGAAAACTCGGGCCACAGAAAAAGCGTTTCAAGCCCCTTTCGCCCATCCAGAAGTGCCCCCAAAGGAAGGCTTTGGGTACAACTGAACTCCCCAGGGGAGCCTTTATGCAGCCCCACATGCAACTGGACCCTCCGGGTTCGCTCTTTCAACGCAAGCCTAAATATAACCCTCGGCGCAATGGGAGTAGGCTGAAAAAGCGGACTTCAGATAACGCATTGCGATTTCCCTTGGACCATCTAAAAGTGCTCCCAAAGGAAGGCTTTGGGTACAACTGGACTCCCCAGGGGAGCCTTTACGCAGCCCCACATGCAACTGGACCCTCCGTATTCGCTCTTTCACAGCAACCCTTAATATATCCCTGGCCCGCCTGGCAGCCGACTGAAAACTCGGGCCACAGAAAATGCATTAAAGCCTAATTCGCCCATCCAAAAGTGCCCCCAGAGGAAGGCTTTGGGTACAACTGAACTCCCCAGGGGAGCCTTTATGCAGCCCCACATGCAACTGGACCCTCCGTGTTCGCTCTTTACAGCAACCCTAAATATAACCCTAGCCAGCATGGCAGAAGACTGAAAACTCGGGCCACAGAAAAAGCGTTTCAAGCCCCTTTCGCCCAACCAGAAGTGCCCCCAAAGGAAGGCTTTGGGTACAAGTGAACTCCCCAGGGGAGCCTTTATGCAGCCCCACATGCAACTGGACCCTCCGTATTCGCTCTTAAACAGCAATCCTAAAAATATCCCTGGCCCGCATGGCAGACGACTGAAAAATCGTGCCCCAGAAAAAGTGCTACAAGCCCTATTCGACCATCCAAAAGTGCCCCCAAAGGAAGGCTTTGGGTACAACTGAACTCCCCAGGGGAGCCTTTATGCAGGCCCATACGCAACTGGACCCCCCGTGTTCGCTGTTTACAAGCAACCCTAAATATAACCCTAGCCAGCATGGCAGAAAATTGAAAACTCGGGCCACAGAAAAAGCGTTTCAAGCCCCATTCACCCATCCAGAAGTGCCCCCAAAGGAAGGCTTTGGGTACAAGTGAACTCCCCAGGGGAGCCTTTATGCAGCCCCACATGCAACTGGACCCTCCGGGTTCAATCTTTCACAGCAACCCTAAATATATCCCTGGCCAGCCTGGCAGTCGACTGAAAACTCGGGCCCTGGAAAATGCATTAAAAGCCTAATTCACCCATCCAAAAGTGCCCCCAGAGGAAGGCTTTGGGTACAACTGAACTCCCCAGGGGAGCCTTTACGCAGCCCCACATGCAACTGGACCCTCCTTGTTCACTGTTTACGAGCAACCCTAAATATACCCCTAGCCACCATGGCAGAAGACTGAAAACTCGGGCTCCAGAAAATGCGTTTCAAGCCCCATTCACCCATCCAGAAGTGCCCCCAAAGGAAGGCTTTGGGTACAAGTGAACTCCCCAGGGGAGCCTTTATGCAGCCCCACATGCAACTGGACCCTCCGTATTCGCTCTTTCACAGCAACCCTAAATATAGCCCTAGCACGCCTGGCAGTCGACTGAAAACTCGGGCTCCAGAAAATGCATTAAAAGCCTTTTTCGCCCATCCAAAAGTGCCCCCAGAGGAAGGCTTTGGGTACAAGTGAACTCCCCAGGGTAGCATTTACGCAGCCCCACATGCAACTTGATTCTCCGGGTTCACTCTTTCACCGCAAGCCTAAATATAGCCCTAGCACGCCTGGCAGTCGACTGAAAGCTCGGGCCACAGAAAATGCGTTACGAGCCTAATTCGCCCATCCAAAAGTGCCCTCAAAGGAAGGCTTTGGGTACATCTGAACTCCCCAGGGGAGCCTTTACGCAGCCCCCACATGCAACTGGACCCTCCGTGTTCGCTCTTTACAGCAACCCTAAATATAACCCTAGCCAGCATGGCAGAAGACTGAAAACTCGGGCCACAGAAAAAGCGTTTCAAGTCCCCTTCACCCATCCAGAAGTGCCCCCAAAGGAAGGCTTTGGGTACAAGTGAACTCCCCAGGGGAGCCTTTATGCAGCCCCACATGCAACTGGACCCTCCGGGTTCACTCTTTCACCGCAAGCCTAAATATAACCCTCGGCGCAATGGGAGAAGACTAAAAAAGCGGGCCTCAGAAAACGCATTGCGATTTCCCTTGGACCATCCAAAAGTGCTCCCAAAGGAAGGCTTTGGGTACAACTGGACTCCCCAGGGGAGCCTTAACGCAGCCCCACATGCAACTGGACCCTCCGTATTCGCTCTTTCACAGCAACCCTAAATATAGCCCTGGACCGCCTGGCAGTCGACTGAAAACTCGGGCCCCAGAAAATGCGTTTCAAGTCCATTTCGCCCATCGAAAAGTGCCCCCAGAGGAAGGCTTTGGGTACAAGTGAACTCCCCAGGGGAGCATTTACGCAGCCCCACATGCAACTTGATTCTCCGGGTTCACTCTTTCACCGCAAGCCTAAATATAGCCCTAGCACGCCTTGCAGTCGACTGAAAGTTCGGGCCACAGAAAATGTGTTACGAGCCCCATTCGCCCATCCAAAAGTGCCACCAGAGGAAGGCTTTGGGTACATCTGAACTCCCCAGGGGAGCCTTTACGCAGCCCCACATGCAACTGGACCCTCCGTGTTCTCTCTTTACAGCAACCCTAAATATAACCCTAGCCAGCATGGCAGAAGACTGAAAACTCGGGCCACAGAAAAGCGTTTCAAGCCCCTTTCGCCCATCCAGAAGTGCCCCCAAAGGAAGGCTTTGGGTACAAGTG
This sequence comes from Anas acuta, assembly GCF_963932015.1. Taxonomy (NCBI): domain Eukaryota; kingdom Metazoa; phylum Chordata; class Aves; order Anseriformes; family Anatidae; genus Anas; species Anas acuta. The sequence continues at coordinate 82,960 of NW_027076132.1, forward strand.
AACTCCCCAGGGGAGCCTTTATGCAGCCCCACATGCAACTGGACCCTCCGGGTTCAATCTTTCACAGGCAACCCTAAATATATCCCTGGCCAGCCTGGCAGTCGACTGAAAACTCGGGCCCTGGAAAATGCATTAAAAGCCTAATTCACCCATCCAAAAGTGCCCCCAGAGGAAGGCTTTGGGTACAACTGAACTCCCCAGGGGAGCCTTTACGCAGCCCCACATGCAACTGGACCCTCCTTGTTCACTGTTTACGAGCAACCCTAAATATACCCCTAGCCACCATGGCAGAAGACTGAAAACTCGGGCTCCAGAAAATGCGTTTCAAGCCCCATTCACCCATCCAGAAGTGCCCCCAAAGGAAGGCTTTGGGTACAAGTGAACTCCCCAGGGGAGCCTTTATGCAGCCCCACATGCAACTGGACCCTCCGTATTCGCTCTTTCACAGCAACCCTAAATATAGCCCTAGCACGCCTGGCAGTCGACTGAAAACTCGGGCTCCAGAAAATGCATTAAAAGCCTTTTTCGCCCATCAAAAGTGCCCCCAGAGGAAGGCTTTGGGTACAAGTGAACTCCCCAGGGTAGCATTTACGCAGCCCCACATGCAACTTGATTCTCCGGGTTCACTCTTTCACCGCAAGCCTAAATATAGCCCTAGCACGCCTGGCAGTCGACTGAAAGCTCGGGCCACAGAAAATGCGTTACGAGCCTAATTCGCCCATCCAAAAGTGCCCTCAAAGGAAGGCTTTGGGTACATCTGAACTCCCCAGGGGAGCCTTTACGCAGCCCCACATGCAACTGGACCCTCCGTGTTCGCTCTTTACAGCAACCCTAAATATAACCCTAGCCAGCATGGCAGAAGACTGAAAACTCGGGCCACAGAAAAAGCGTTTCAAGTCCCCTTCACCCATCCAGAAGTGCCCCCAAAGGAAGGCTTTGGGTACAAGTGAACTCCCCAGGGGAGCCTTTATGCAGCCCCACATGCAACTGGACCCTCCGGGTTCACTCTTTCACCGCAAGCCTAAATATAACCCTCGGCGCAATGGGAGAAGACTAAAAAAGCGGGCCTCAGAAAACGCATTGCGATTTCCCTTGGACCATCCAAAAGTGCTCCCAAAGGAAGGCTTTGGGTACAACTGGACTCCCCAGGGGAGCCTTAACGCAGCCCCACATGCAACTGGACCCTCCGTATTCGCTCTTTCACAGCAACCCTAAATATAGCCCTGGACCGCCTGGCAGTCGACTGAAAACTCGGGCCCCAGAAAATGCGTTTCAAGTCCATTTCGCCCATCGAAAAGTGCCCCCAGAGGAAGGCTTTGGGTACAAGTGAACTCCCCAGGGGAGCATTTACGCAGCCCCACATGCAACTTGATTCTCCGGGTTCACTCTTTCACCGCAAGCCTAAATATAGCCCTAGCACGCCTTGCAGTCGACTGAAAGTTCGGGCCACAGAAAATGTGTTACGAGCCCCATTCGCCCATCCAAAAGTGCCACCAGAGGAAGGCTTTGGGTACATCTGAACTCCCCAGGGGAGCCTTTACGCAGCCCCACATGCAACTGGACCCTCCGTGTTCTCTCTTTACAGCAACCCTAAATATAACACTAGCCACCATGGCAGAAAACCTAAAACTCGGACCACTGAAAACAGTTAAAAGCCTAATTCGCCCATCCAAAAGTGCCCCCAGAGGAAGGCTTTGGGTACAACTGAACTCCCCAGGGGAGCCTTAACGCAGCCCCACATGCAACTGGACCCTCCGGGTTCACTCTTTCACAGCAACCCTAAATATAGCCCTGGCCCGCCTGGCAGTTGACTGAAAACTCAGACCCAAGAAAATGCGTTAAAAGCCTAATTCGCCCATCCAAAAGTGCCCCCAGAGGAAGGCTTTGGGTAGAACTGAACTCCCCAGGGGAGCCTTTACGCAGCCCCACATGCAACTGGACCCTCCGGGTTCACTCTTTCACCGCAAGCCTAAATATAGCCCTGGCCAGCCTGGCAGTCGACTGAAAACTCGGGCCCCAGAAAATGTGTTAAAAGCCTAATTCGCCCATCCAAAAGTGCCCCCAGAGGAAGGCTTTGGGTACAACTGAACTCCCCAGGGGAGCCTTTACGCAGCCCCACATGCAACTGGACCCTCCTTGTTCACTGTTTACGAGCAACCCTAAATATACCCCCAGTCACCATGGCAGAAGACTGAAAACTCGGGCTCCAGAAAATGCGTTTCAAGCCCCATTCACCCATCCAGAAGTGCCCCCAAAGGAAGGCTTTGGGTACAAGTGAACTCCCCAGGGGAGCCTTTACGCAGCCCCACATGCAACTGGACCCTCTGGGTTCACTCTTTCACCGCAAGCCTAAATATAGCCCTAGCACGCATGGCAGTCGACTGAAAGCTCGGGCCACAGAAAATGTGTTATGAGCCCCGTTCGCCCATCCAAAAGTGCATCCAAAGGAAGGCTTTGGGTACATCTGAACTCCCCAGGGAAGCCTTTACGCAGCCCCACATGCAACTGGACCCTCCGTGTTCGCTCTTTACAGCAACCGTAAATATAACCCTAGCCAGCATGGCAGAAGACTGAAAACACAGGCCACAGAAAAAGCGTTTCAAGCCCCATTCGCCCATCCAGAAGTGCCCCCAAAGGAAGGCTTTGGGTACAAGTGAACTCCCTAGGGGAGCCTTTATGCAGCCCCACATGCAACTGGACCCTCTGGGTTCACTCTTTCACAGCAACCCTAAATATAGCCCTGGCCCGCCTGGCAGTCGACTGAAAACTCGGGCCCCAGAAAATGCATTAAAAGCCTAATTCGCCCATCCAGAAGTGCCCCCAGAGGAAGCCTTTGGGTACATCTGAACTCCCCAGGGGAGCCTTAACGCAGCCCCACATGCAACTGGACCCTCCGTATTCGCTCTTTCACAGCAACCCTAAATATAGCCCTGGCCCACCTGGCAGTAAACTTAAAACTCGGGCCACAGAAAACGTGCTACAAGCCCCATTCGCCCATCCAAAAGTGCCCCCAGAGGAAGGCTTTGGGTACAACTGAACTCCCCAGGGGAGCCTTTATGCAGCCCCACATGCAACTGGACCCTCCTTGTTCACTGTTTACGAGCAACCCTAAATATACTCCTAGCCACCATGGCAGAAGACTGAAAACTCGGGCTCCAGAAAATGCGTTTCAAGCCCCATTCACCCATCCAGAAGTGCCCCCAAAGGAAGGCTTTGGGTACAAGTGAACTCCCCAGGGGAGCCTTTATGCAGCCCCACATGCAACTGGACTCTCCGGGTTCACTCTTTCACCGCAAGCCTAAATATATCCCTCGGCGCAGTGGGAGAAGACTGAAAAAGTGGGTCTCAGAAAACGCATTGAGATTCCCCTTGGACCATCCCAAAGTTCCCCCAAAGGAAGGCTTTGGGTACAACTGAACTCCCCAGGGTAGCCTTTACGCAGTCTTACATGCAACTGGACCCTCCGTATTCGCTCTTTCACAGCAACCCTAAATATAACCCTGGCCCGCCTGGCAGACGACTGAAAAATCGGGCCGCAGAAAACGTGCTACAAGCCCCATTCGCCCATCCAAAAGTGCCCCCAAAGGAAGGCTTTGGGTACATCTGAACTCCCCAGGGGAGCCTTTACGCAGCCCCACATGCAACTGGACCCTCCGTGTTCGCTCTTTACAGCAACCCTAAATATAACCCTAGCCAGCATGGCAGAAGACTGAAAACACAGGCCACAGAAAAAGCGTTTCAAGCCCCTTTCGCCCATCCAGAAGTGCCCCCAAAGGAAGGCTTTGGGTACAAGTGAACTCCCCAGGGGAGCCTTTATGCAGCCCCACATGCAACTGGACCATCCGTATTCGCTCTTTCACAGCAACCCTAAATATAACCCTGGCCCGCATGGCAGACGACTGAAAACTCGGGCCCCACAAAATGCATTAAAAGCCTAATTCGCCCATCCAAAAGTGCCCCCAGAGGAAGGCTTTGGGTACAAGTGAACTCCCCAGGGGAGCCTTTACGCAGCCCCACATGCAACTGGACCCTCCTTGTTCACTGTTTACGAGCAACCCTAAATATAACACTAGCCAGCATGGCAGAAAACTGAAAACTCGGGCCACAGAAAAACTGTTAAAAGCCTAATTCGCCCATCCAGAAGTGCCCCCAAAGGAAGGCTTTGGGTACAACGGAACTTCCCAGGGGAGGCTTTATAGAGCCCCACATGCAACTGGACCCTCCGGGTTCACTCTTTCACAGCAACCCTAAATATAGCCCTGGCCCGCCTGGCAGTTGACTGAAAAATCGGGCCCAAGAAAATGTGTTAAAAGCCTAATTCGCCCATCCAAAAGTGCCCCCAGAGGAAGGCTTTGGGTAGAACTGAACTCCCCAGGGGAGCCTTAACGCAGCCACACATGCAACTGGACGCTCCGGGTTCACTCTTTCATCGCAAGCCTAAATATAGCCCTGGCCATCCTGGCAATCGACTGAAAACTCGGGCCCCAGAAAATGTGTTAAAAGCCTAATTCGCCCATCCAAAAGTGCCCCCAGAGGAAGGCTTTGGGTACATCTGAACTCCCCAGGGGAGCCTTTACGCAGCGTTACATGCAACTGGACCCTCCTTGTTCACTGTTTACGAGCAACCCTAAATATACCCCCAGTCACCATGGCAGAAGACTGAAAACTCGGGCTCCAGAAAATGCGTTTCAAGCCCCATTCACCCATCCAGAAGTGCCCCCAAAGGAAGGCTTTGGGTACAAGTGAACTCCCCAGGGGATCCTTTATGCAGGCCCATACGCAACTGGACCCCCCGTGTTCGCTGTTTACAAGCAACCCTAAATATAACCCTAGCCAGCATGGCAGAAGACTGAAAACTCAGGCCACAGGAAAAGCGTTTCAAGCCACTTTCGCCCATCCAGAAGTGCCCCCAAAGGAAGGCTTTGGGTACAAGTGAACTCCCCAGGGGAGCCTTTATGCAGCCCCACATGCAACTGGACCCTCCGGGTTCACTCTTTCACCGCAAGCTTAAATATAGCCCTAGCACGCATGGCAGTCGAGTGAAAGCTCGGGCCACAGAAAATGTGTTTCGAGCCCCATTCGCCCATCCAAAAGTGCATCCAAAGGAAGGCTTTGGGTACATCTGAACTCCCCAGGGAAGCCTTTACGCAGCCCCACATGCAACTGGACCCTCCGTGTTCGCTCTTTACAGCAACCCTAAATATAACCCTAGCCAGCATGGCAGAAGACTGAAAACTCAGGCCACAGGAAAAGCGTTTCAAGCCCCTTTCGCCCATCCAGAAGTGCCCCCAAAGGAAGGCTTTGGGTACAAGTGAACTCCCCAGGGGAGCCTTTATGCAGCCCCACATGCAACTGGACCCTCCGGGTTCACTCTTTCACAGCAACCCTAAATATAGCCCTGGTCCACCTGGCAGTCGACTGAATACTCGGGCCCCAGAAAATGCGTTAAAAGCCTAATTCGCCCATCTAAAAGTGCCCCCAGAGGAAGGCTTTGGATACAACTGATCTCCCCAGGGGAGCCTTTACGCAGCCCCACATGCAACTGGACTCTCCTTGTTCACTGTTTACGAGCAACCCTAAATATAGCCCTAGCCACCTTGGCAGTCGACTGAAAGCTCGGGCCCCAGAAAATGCATTAAAAGACTAATTCGCCCATCCAAAAGTGCCCCCAGAGGAAGGCTTTGGGTACAAGTGAACTCCCCAGGGGAGCCTTTACGCAGCCCCACATGCAACTGGACCCTCCGTGTTCGCTCTTTACAGCAACCCTAAATATAACCCTAGCCAGCATGGCAGAAGACTGAAAAATCGGGCCACAGAAAAAGCGTTTCAAGCCCCTTTCGCCCATCCAGAAGTGCCCCCAAAGGAAGGCTTTGGGTACAACTGAACTCCCCAGGGGAGCCTTTATGCAGCCCCACATGCAACTGGACCCTCCGGGTTCGCTCTTTCAACGCAAGCCTAAATATAACCCTCGGCGCAATGGGAGTAGGCTGAAAAAGCGGACTTCAGATAACGCATTGCGATTTCCCTTGGACCATCTAAAAGTGCTCCCAAAGGAAGGCTTTGGGTACAACTGGACTCCCCAGGGGAGCCTTTACGCAGCCCCACATGCAACTGGACCCTCCGTGTTCGCTCTTTACAGCAACCCTAAATATAACCCTAGCCAGCATGGCAGAAGACTGAAAACTCGGGCCACAGAAAAAGCGTTTCAAGCCCCTTTCGCCCAACCAGAAGTGCCCCCAAAGGAAGGCTTTGGGTACAAGTGAACTCCCCAGGGGAGCCTTTATGCAGCCCCACATGCAACTGGACCCTCCGTATTCGCTCTTAAACAGCAATCCTAAAAATATCCCTGGCCCGCATGGCAGACGACTGAAAAATCGTGCCCCAGAAAAAGTGCTACAAGCCCTATTCGACCATCCAAAAGTGCCCCCAAAGGAAGGCTTTGGGTACAACTGAACTCCCCAGGGGAGCCTTTATGCAGGCCCATACGCAACTGGACCCCCCGTGTTCGCTGTTTACAAGCAACCCTAAATATAACCCTAGCCAGCATGGCAGAAAATTGAAAACTCGGGCCACAGAAAAAGCGTTTCAAGCCCCATTCACCCATCCAGAAGTGCCCCCAAAGGAAGGCTTTGGGTACAAGTGAACTCCCCAGGGGAGCCTTTATGCAGCCCCACATGCAACTGGACCCTCCGGGTTCAATCTTTCACAGCAACCCTAAATATATCCCTGGCCAGCCTGGCAGTCGACTGAAAACTCGGGCCCTGGAAAATGCATTAAAAGCCTAATTCACCCATCCAAAAGTGCCCCCAGAGGAAGGCTTTGGGTACAACTGAACTCCCCAGGGGAGCCTTTACGCAGCCCCACATGCAACTGGACCCTCCTTGTTCACTGTTTACGAGCAACCCTAAATATACCCCTAGCCACCATGGCAGAAGACTGAAAACTCGGGCTCCAGAAAATGCGTTTCAAGCCCCATTCACCCATCCAGAAGTGCCCCCAAAGGAAGGCTTTGGGTACAAGTGAACTCCCCAGGGGAGCCTTTATGCAGCCCCACATGCAACTGGACCCTCCGTATTCGCTCTTTCACAGCAACCCTAAATATAGCCCTAGCACGCCTGGCAGTCGACTGAAAACTCGGGCTCCAGAAAATGCATTAAAAGCCTTTTTCGCCCATCCAAAAGTGCCCCCAGAGGAAGGCTTTGGGTACAAGTGAACTCCCCAGGGTAGCATTTACGCAGCCCCACATGCAACTTGATTCTCCGGGTTCACTCTTTCACCGCAAGCCTAAATATAGCCCTAGCACGCCTGGCAGTCGACTGAAAGCTCGGGCCACAGAAAATGCGTTACGAGCCTAATTCGCCCATCCAAAAGTGCCCTCAAAGGAAGGCTTTGGGTACATCTGAACTCCCCAGGGGAGCCTTTACGCAGCCCCACATGCAACTGGACCCTCCGTGTTTGCTCTTTACAGCAACCCTAAATATAACCCTAGCCAGCATGGCAGAAGACTGAAAACTCGGGCCACAGAAAAAGCGTTTCAAGTCCCCTTCACCCATCCAGAAGTGCCCCCAAAGGAAGGCTTTGGGTACAAGTGAACTCCCCAGGGGAGCCTTTATGCAGCCCCACATGCAACTGGACCCTCCGGGTTCACTCTTTCACCGCAAGCCTAAATATAACCCTCGGCGCAATGGGAGAAGACTAAAAAAGCGGGCCTCAGAAAACGCATTGCGATTTCCCTTGGACCATCCAAAAGTGCTCCCAAAGGAAGGCTTTGGGTACAACTGGACTCCCCAGGGGAGCCTTAACGCAGCCCCACATGCAACTGGACCCTCCGTATTCGCTCTTTCACAGCAACCCTAAATATAGCCCTGGACCGCCTGGCAGTCGACTGAAAACTCGGGCCCCAGAAAATGCGTTTCAAGTCCATTTCGCCCATCGAAAAGTGCCCCCAGAGGAAGGCTTTGGGTACAAGTGAACTCCCCAGGGGAGCATTTACGCAGCCCCACATGCAACTTGATTCTCCGGGTTCACTCTTTCACCGCAAGCCTAAATATAGCCCTAGCACGCCTTGCAGTCGACTGAAAGTTCGGGCCACAGAAAATGTGTTACGAGCCCCATTCGCCCATCCAAAAGTGCCACCAGAGGAAGGCTTTGGGTACATCTGAACTCCCCAGGGGAGCCTTTACGCAGCCCCACATGCAACTGGACCCTCCGTGTTCTCTCTTTACAGCAACCCTAAATATAACCCTAGCCAGCATGGCAGAAGACTGAAAAATCGGGCCACAGAAAAAGCGTTTCAAGCCCCTTTCGCCCATCCAGAAGTGCCCCCAAAGGAAGGCTTTGGGTACAACTGAACTCCCCAGGGGAGCCTTTATGCAGCCCCACATGCAACTGGACCCTCCGGGTTCGCTCTTTCAACGCAAGCCTAAATATAACCCTCGGCGCAATGGGAGTAGGCTGAAAAAGCGGACTTCAGATAACGCATTGCGATTTCCCTTGGACCATCTAAAAGTGCTCCCAAAGGAAGGCTTTGGGTACAACTGGACTCCCCAGGGGAGCCTTTACGCAGCCCCACATGCAACTGGACCCTCCGTATTCGCTCTTTCACAGCAACCCTTAATATATCCCTGGCCCGCCTGGCAGCCGACTGAAAACTCGGGCCACAGAAAATGCATTAAAGCCTAATTCGCCCATCCAAAAGTGCCCCCAGAGGAAGGCTTTGGGTACAACTGAACTCCCCAGGGGAGCCTTTATGCAGCCCCACATGCAACTGGACCCTCCGTGTTCGCTCTTTACAGCAACCCTAAATATAACCCTAGCCAGCATGGCAGAAGACTGAAAACTCGGGCCACAGAAAAAGCGTTTCAAGCCCCTTTCGCCCAACCAGAAGTGCCCCCAAAGGAAGGCTTTGGGTACAAGTGAACTCCCCAGGGGAGCCTTTATGCAGCCCCACATGCAACTGGACCCTCCGTATTCGCTCTTAAACAGCAATCCTAAAAATATCCCTGGCCCGCATGGCAGACGACTGAAAAATCGTGCCCCAGAAAAAGTGCTACAAGCCCTATTCGACCATCCAAAAGTGCCCCCAAAGGAAGGCTTTGGGTACAACTGAACTCCCCAGGGGAGCCTTTATGCAGGCCCATACGCAACTGGACCCCCCGTGTTCGCTGTTTACAAGCAACCCTAAATATAACCCTAGCCAGCATGGCAGAAAATTGAAAACTCGGGCCACAGAAAAAGCGTTTCAAGCCCCATTCACCCATCCAGAAGTGCCCCCAAAGGAAGGCTTTGGGTACAAGTGAACTCCCCAGGGGAGCCTTTATGCAGCCCCACATGCAACTGGACCCTCCGGGTTCAATCTTTCACAGCAACCCTAAATATATCCCTGGCCAGCCTGGCAGTCGACTGAAAACTCGGGCCCTGGAAAATGCATTAAAAGCCTAATTCACCCATCCAAAAGTGCCCCCAGAGGAAGGCTTTGGGTACAACTGAACTCCCCAGGGGAGCCTTTACGCAGCCCCACATGCAACTGGACCCTCCTTGTTCACTGTTTACGAGCAACCCTAAATATACCCCTAGCCACCATGGCAGAAGACTGAAAACTCGGGCTCCAGAAAATGCGTTTCAAGCCCCATTCACCCATCCAGAAGTGCCCCCAAAGGAAGGCTTTGGGTACAAGTGAACTCCCCAGGGGAGCCTTTATGCAGCCCCACATGCAACTGGACCCTCCGTATTCGCTCTTTCACAGCAACCCTAAATATAGCCCTAGCACGCCTGGCAGTCGACTGAAAACTCGGGCTCCAGAAAATGCATTAAAAGCCTTTTTCGCCCATCCAAAAGTGCCCCCAGAGGAAGGCTTTGGGTACAAGTGAACTCCCCAGGGTAGCATTTACGCAGCCCCACATGCAACTTGATTCTCCGGGTTCACTCTTTCACCGCAAGCCTAAATATAGCCCTAGCACGCCTGGCAGTCGACTGAAAGCTCGGGCCACAGAAAATGCGTTACGAGCCTAATTCGCCCATCCAAAAGTGCCCTCAAAGGAAGGCTTTGGGTACATCTGAACTCCCCAGGGGAGCCTTTACGCAGCCCCACATGCAACTGGACCCTCCGTGTTCGCTCTTTACAGCAACCCTAAATATAACCCTAGCCAGCATGGCAGAAGACTGAAAACTCGGGCCACAGAAAAAGCGTTTCAAGTCCCCTTCACCCATCCAGAAGTGCCCCCAAAGGAAGGCTTTGGGTACAAGTGAACTCCCCAGGGGAGCCTTTATGCAGCCCCACATGCAACTGGACCCTCCGGGTTCACTCTTTCACCGCAAGCCTAAATATAACCCTCGGCGCAATGGGAGAAGACTAAAAAAGCGGGCCTCAGAAAACGCATTGCGATTTCCCTTGGACCATCCAAAAGTGCTCCCAAAGGAAGGCTTTGGGTACAACTGGACTCCCCAGGGGAGCCTTAACGCAGCCCCACATGCAACTGGACCCTCCGTATTCGCTCTTTCACAGCAACCCTAAATATAGCCCTGGACCGCCTGGCAGTCGACTGAAAACTCGGGCCCCAGAAAATGCGTTTCAAGTCCATTTCGCCCATCGAAAAGTGCCCCCAGAGGAAGGCTTTGGGTACAAGTGAACTCCCCAGGGGAGCATTTACGCAGCCCCACATGCAACTTGATTCTCCGGGTTCACTCTTTCACCGCAAGCCTAAATATAGCCCTAGCACGCCTTGCAGTCGACTGAAAGTTCGGGCCACAGAAAATGTGTTACGAGCCCCATTCGCCCATCCAAAAGTGCCACCAGAGGAAGGCTTTGGGTACATCTGAACTCCCCAGGGGAGCCTTTACGCAGCCCCACATGCAACTGGACCCTCCGTGTTCTCTCTTTACAGCAACCCTAAATATAACCCTAGCCAGCATGGCAGAAGACTGAAAACTCGGGCCACAGAAAAAGCGTTTCAAGCCCCATTCGCCCATCCAGAAGTGCCCCCAAAGGAAGGCTTTGGGTACAAGTGAACTCCCCAGGGGAGCCTTTATGCAGCCCTACATGCAACTGGACCCTCCGTATTCGCTCTTAAACAGCAACCCTAATTATATCCCTGGCCCACCTGGAGGTCGACTGAAAACTCGGGCCCTGGAAAATGCGTTAAAAGCCTAATTCGCCCATCCAAGAGTGCCCCCAGAGGAAGGCTTTGGGTACAACTGGACTCCCCAGGGGAGCCTTAACGCAGCCCCACATGCTACTGGACCCTCCGTATTCGCTCTTTCAAAGCAACCCTAAATATAACCCTAGCCAGCATGGCAGAAGACTGAAAACTCGGGCCACAGAAAAAACGTTTCAAGCCCCTTTCGCCCATCCAGAAGTGCCCCCAAAGGAAGGCTTTGGGTACAAGTGAACTCCACAGGGGAGCCTTTATGCAGCCCCACATGCAACTGAACCCTCCGTATTCGCTCTTAAACAGCAATCCTAAAAATAACCCTGGCCCGCATGGCAGACGACTGAAAAATCGGGCCCCAGAAAACGTGCTACAAGCCCTATTCGACCATCCAAAAGTGCCCCCAAAGGAAGGCTTTGGGTACAACTGAACTCCCCAGGGGAGCCTTTATGCAGGCCCATACGCAACTTTTCCCCCCGTGTTCGCTGTTTACAAGCAACCCTAAATATAACCCTAGCCAGCATGGCAGAAAATTGAAAACTCGGGCCACAGAAAAAGCGTTTCAAGCCCCATTCACCCATCCAGAAGTGCCCCCAAAGGAAGGCTTTGGGTACAAGTGAACTCCCCAGGGGAGCCTTTATGCAGCCCCACATGCAACTGGACCCTCCGGGTTCAATCTTTCACAGCAACCCTAAATATAGCCCTGGCCCGCCTGGCAGTCGACTGAAAGCTCGGGCCCCAGAAAATGCATTAAAAGACTAATTCGCCTATCCAAAAGTGCCCCCAGAGGAAGGCTTTGGGTACAACTGAACTCCCCAGGGTAGCCTTTACGCAGCCCCACATGCAACTGGACCCTCCTTGTTCACTGTTTACGAGTAACCCTAAATATACCCC